>NW_024584276.1:0-19516 GCF_018398535.1 Haplochromis burtoni
CCTCAAGAGGGCAAAGAGTAGATGAATTTATGAAGAACAGAACGTGGGTGTCTGGGCCAGATTTTCTTCGCAGTCCAGTAGAGTTTTGGCCTAACACTCCACTGAATTGTTCGGAAATCACTTCTGGTGATCCTGAGATCAAGAGAGCCACAGTAAAGAAGATAGAGGTGGAGGAAAATGTTGCTCCATTCAAGAGACTGATAAATTACTTCTCATCATGGACAAAGTTGAAAAGAGCGGTGGCGTGGTTCCTGAAACTTAAAGCCTTACTTTGGAGTCTCTGTCAAAAACGTAAAGAGCTATGCGTAACCAGTGTGGAGAATAGCTTAGACAATGATCGACAGCTGAGGAAAAGTCAGATTGACAGTTTCAGGACAAGCTTTAAGCCTACACAAATTTCAGTGGAACACCTGAATCAAGCAGAGCTCGATATAATCAGATTTTGCCAAAAGGAGAAATTCTCGGATGAGGTTTCAGCTCTACACAAGGGACAAAGTGTGAAGCGCAATAGCCACTTATACAAACTGAACCCTGTACTACGGGAAGATCTGTTGAGAGTTGGTGGAAAACTGAGCTGGGCAGCTATGCCGGAAATTGCTAAGCAGCCTATTATCCTGTCTAGAGACTTTTACATTTCTGACTTAGTCCTCCAACAGATACATAAAGAAACTGGGCATGGAGGGCTCAATCACATGCTCTCTGAATTGCGACAGAAGTTTTGGATCCCAAGTGCCAACACAGCCATTAGAAAGATCATCACAAAGTGTGTGACATGTCGTCGCTTGCATGGGAGAGTTGGGAAACAACTGATGGCTGATCTTCCACAAGAGCGAGTGTTTCCAGATGATCCACCCTTCACCCGGGTTGGTGTAGACTACTTCGGCCCATTCTAAGTAAGACGTGGAAGAACCATCTTAAAAAGATACGGTGTTATATTCACTTGTTTAGCGGTTTGTGCAGTGCACATAGAGCTGGTCTCATCATTAGACACAGATTCATGCATAAATGCAATCTGGCGCTTCATAGCACGGAGAGGACAAGTGAAGGAGATTCGCTCAGATAATGGGACGAATTTTGGTGCTGCCAGTTGTGAGCTGAAGGAAGCAATCACTGACTGGAACACTTCACCGTTTCAGCATCTATTTCAACAGCATGGAATTAAGTGGACATTTAACCCTCCCACTGCTTCACATCATGGCGGAGCATGGGAGAGGTTGATAAGATCAATACGAAAAGTGTTGAATTCTACTGTGAGAGAACAAGTTCTGGAAGAAGAATGCCTTCATACAGTCTTATGTGAGGCAGAGTCGATCATCAACAGCCGACCAATCACCAGGGCATCAAGCGACCCAAATGATTTGGAGGCTCTGACACCTAATCATCTTTTGTTGTTGAAAACAAAACCTTCATTGCCTCCAGGATTGTTTGACCAGAATGACCTCTACTCACGACGTAGATGGAAACAGGTGCAATATATGTCCAATCTATTTTGGAAGAGATGGACTAAAGAATACCTACCTCAACTTCAGGAACGTCAGCGGTGGGCCACAGCATCAAGAAACTTTGCAGAAGGAGATGTCGTTCTTCTTGTGGACGACTGTGCACCACGAAACTCATGGATTATGGGAAAGATCATCAAAACAGTTCCAGACAAGAAGGGTCTCGTTCGCCGAGTACGGATAAAGACAAAGACTAATGTTTTGGACAGACCCATCACCAAGATTTGTCTGCTTGTGGAATCTGAATGGGCTAGTGGTAAAGACTAAGCCCCTACGATGAGCCATGTGCTAGCAACCTCTGGCTCTTTCCTTCTTTCTCTCTTTCCTTCTTTTCTTTCTTATTCTTTTTCATCTGTTCTTTTGAAAATGGACAGAATCCAGCCCTAATATACTTTGCAAAGCTGATTGGCAAAGTATTGGACAATTCATTTGTCTATAAATAATATTTTGTCATGTGTTTAAACATTGGATATGTCTAAACGTGGTTCATATTAAGTTTGTAAAGTTAAAAAATGTGGTAATTGTTCTAAGGCAATACATTATTAGAACAATTAGGGGCCGGTAATGTAAGCGCCAGACGTCTGCTTTATATTTTTATTTACGATTGAGTTCATGTTTGTTTTATAATTCATAGATTCATTACATAAGTCATCTTTTCAGGATTAATAAATGTGAAAATATATGTGTTTACATAAAGTAATTTTAAGTCACTGTTTTGGGATTGGAACCTAAAAGGGGGTACCTCTCACTTTAAGTATGTAAGTGCAATAGTAGCATGAAACCCTGTGTGAGAGGGAAGGGGAGGAGCATGGACAGAGAGGTTTGGAGTTCAGGTTTTCTGACCGTGTGCACAGGTAGTTCTGGATAACTGCTATTTTTTGGAACTTTCATGTTTTTAAGGAAGGAGTTCATTGTTACATCTTCAGTTTGTAATAAATAAACAGTCTTCAAATCATAATGCAACTGGAAGCATTTCTTTTGGAAACCAGGAACACGCGTCAGTCATAGACTCCCCTTTTTTGAACTTGGTTTATTGGAAATTACCCTACACCAATGTTCAAAGTGAAGATCTGAAGTGGAGGGAACGAGGAAACACATGGACAGAGAGGAGGTGCTGTGTTTAAGAGCAGGAAGAAGAGGGAGGGTTATCAGGCTGTGGTTCACAGAGGAGCAGTTTGAGAACCATACTGTGTGTTTAACCTTTTTTATTTACTGCTCACCCCAACTTTTAAACTTGTTAATGCTTTCTTCTATATAAAAAACTTCCCTTTAGAAATGTCAGCGTTATCACTGAAGTTAACAAACAGTCCTTAAGGTTTAGTCAATGCAGGACTGCATGCACGCATGCTAGCAACTGCCACAACTAGCTAACGTAAGCTAAAGTGGCAGTTTTTTGTTTTTGACGCTGTCACCGGTACGAGATTTCGGAATGGCACCACTTACCTCAACATCCAGTTGTGAAAGCTGCATCAACCTGAGCCAAAAAGTGATCGAGCTGGAACAAAGGATATCCACGCTATACCAAATCCGGGGGGCTGAACCGGAATGAAAATGTCTGGAGCACACTAAGAGATATTTGGAGATTGTTTGAGAACTGGATATCAGCTCGTCTCACAGTTGCTATCCAGGCTTGACGCCTTCTTTTGGTAACATCCGATACATAAGCTTCCTCATGTTGCTTCCAGGTGGAGAAACAATGACAAGATAGCCCATTTTCAAGCTTATTCCCTTGCTGGTCATGCAATCTAACACAGCAAGAATGAACCATAGCTGGTGTTATCGTGCTATCGCTCCTCTTTCGCTAGCGCTTTGTTTGGCCCAGAAATATGGCGCCTCAAACAAAAATCCTGGCCACGCCAACTCCCGTGACATTACGCTCCAAAACCCTATCTGTTACTCCCTAAAAGCAGGTATCATATACTTTTCTTGCTCTGTTGTTGCCTCTGTTGTCTTTTGAATGTTTATCTCGGGAATAGAAGACAGCCTTCTCTCAGGACAACATACTGATCTTTCAAAGACCCTCACCAACCACTAATGTTACATCCACCAGGTATTACACAACAACCATTTCTTTGTCAAGCAGGAAAAATGTGAGTTTCACATTTATAGTGAAATTTCCAGGGTTCATTGCTGAAAAATGTCCGACAAGTGCTGACTGAAGGCAAGCACACTACCAGGACACTGCTCCAATGATTTCTGAGATTTGCACATTTCTATTGACTGTTTATAGGGACTATAAAGCTTTCTTCAAAGGGTGGCCTTCCTCTCTCGTAGAGATCGGGTGAAGAGTGCAGTCATTCAAGAGGGCTTCACTATACACTTTATACACATCTCCGTACAATTTTTCTATACATATTTCTGTACATTGTTACCTGAATATACGAACTTCAGTTTCTTATGTATATAGGGACACTTTGTGTCTTCCTTTTATATTTCATATTGTCCTTTCTACAAGAGCTGTGTAACACCCAAATTTCTCATCCGTGGGATAATAAAGGTTTACTCTATTCTTTTCTATTCAGAGTATAGCTGCTACACCTCCACACTGAAAGGAGCCAGTTGAGGTGGTTTTGTCATAATCCAGCTGTGTGCAGACAGGAGAGGACCCAGATACAGGCTCATGGAAAGGTGACTTAAACACAAAAATGGCTTTATTTGCACAAAGGGGAAATAAACAACACAAAACTAAACTGGGAAACCTAACGAACTGAACCCTCGGGAAGGCACACGGAGAATCACACACAACCATGAGGGAGGACGCGACAAAGGACTGAGGGAGACGCTGACCTAAATACACAGAGGGATAACAAGGAAGTGAGACCAGATGAGGAACACAGCTAACATGAATAACCATAACGAAACAGGGGAAGCTAAACTGAACAGAATGAACAAAGAAACATGGGACTTTCACAATAAAACAGGAAACGTGATGCGCGAGTGGAGGAGCGGCAGACAAGAGGGAGCGAGGGAACACGGGATGAGGACAATCTTGATGGTCTGGGGAAACATAGATAAACGTAAAGGAATAAAACATCAGGGGGGAAAAGCACAAGAACCCACACAATTAACTAAACATAGACACACAAAGGAAGACACAGAGGCCAAAGACACGGGGGGGAAAAAATCCAATAAACAAGACTGAACAGAATAACCTAACAACAAATGGACTTAACAAAAACATGCACAAAAACTCAAAACACTGGGTCAAAAGTTCCAGGACCATAACAGGTTTGGCCATCTGACTAGAATGCCTCACGAGAAACTCCATGCGTGTTGTACAGGGAGGAGGGCTAGAGATAGAACTAGGACATGCTGGAGAGATTATATGTCTCAGCTAGGCTGGGAATTTGGAATTGACGTAAAGAAATGTAATTCCAGTTTGTGCTTCCCTGTCTGTGTCGCTTACAAGAAGAAGGTCAACAAACACACCGCAGTACATAATCAATCAGCCCTCAGTATAAGCTACAAAAATAAAATATGGGTTACACACACATACTCAACAGAAAGCTATCGATATCAGAGCAGGCTGCTGTTGTGTGCGTGTGTGTGTGTGTGTGTGTGTGTGTGTTTGTGTGTGTGTGAGTGTGTGTGTGTGTGTGTGTGTGTGTGTGTGTGTGTGTGTGTGTGTGTGTGTGTATGATGGATTAAAAACATCTAATAAAGTCAGGGAAAAGCTCTCAGCCTGACTCGCAGACAGTAAAACTCAACATCAAAACATCCGGCTGGGACTCATTAAACTGTGAGGGTTTGTAGAAGATGCAGCACACACACACACACACACACACACAGAGAATCATGTTTTCATATCCTTGTGGGGACATCTAACTGACATAATGCTTTCACTAGCTGCTTATCCCAATGCCTAACCCAGTGTTTCCCAACCACTGTGCCGCAGCACACAGGTGTGCCGTGGAAGATTATCTGGTTTCACCTGATTGGTACTCTAAGCGACCAGCATGAGTAATGGGAAGAACAATTACATTCTCTTCCACTAGAGGGCGGTACAATTACCAGCTCTAATTATATGAGTTGCCAACTGCCAGTAAAACAGAGGAAGACAAAGAAGAAATTACATAATAGTTATGCTGTGGGTGAGACAACACAGCACGTAATAACAATAGATAAATATTTGAAGAGAAAAAGTAGTCGGTCTGACCTGGGTCCTGGAGAAAATTCTGACCCAGATGAAGACGCTAGCATGAGTAGTGGTCAGAAGCAAGCAAAAAAGGCATTCAGGGAACAAACTGAGCCAAATCTGCTAAGCCACGTGTGTGTGGAAGATATTATTGAAATGCTTTTTGTGACATTTTCGTTTGGTGGTGAGCTGTGTGATTTTTTGTCCTGGAATTTATGATGAAGCTAACAGAACAGTAAGTGTTGCTTTAAATCGGGGGGTATTCAACAAAAAAGAAAAGACTTCTTACTTCTTAATGCAAAGGTTCAGATGATCATTATTCTAAATATTTAATTACTTTAAATGTTTTTATTTTAATAAAGACACAATTACTAATTCTACTGAAAAGTGTGTACTTTTAATATATATTGTATTATACATATTATATCTATATTTTAAATATAGAAATAAGAAAAAGCATTAGAAAAAGTTGTTATTATTGGTATTATTAGTATTATTGCATATTAATGATGTATGTATTAATGTATGTATGTATATGTATTAATGATGAAGGAACTGACCTTACAAGTCACATAATCAACTTTTTGGTAAAAGGTTAATGTGGCAGTTCAACAGTTTAACCTGCGGAGGGAGCCAGAGAAGCTGTTTTGAAGTCAACATTACCAGGCAACGGGCGAAGGGGGGGTGAGACTGTTGCCGTAGTAACTGAATCTACTAAAGTCAGTAAGTGTTTGTCTTAATTAAATCACTTAGCTGTTCTTAGCTGTTAGCGTTCATCTTCAGGCACTGAATTCCCTCACAACAGCCATCATATGGCTGACAGTGGTTTGATCCACTTCCTTTCTCTTTGATTTACTTAAATCTTAAAGTGATTCTCGTGTGAAAATGTTGTATTAAATATTACAGCAAAAATAAACATCTTACTGTCTGATATAACGCTTGGTTTGGCCTCTGGGGATAGTTTCCATGAATTGTGTCCACTTTGACTTGTTGTAATTAAAGTGGAATTCTTTACTTGGTTGATTTGTTGAACTTTCTTAAATTTCTTCTTTGAACACAGTGTTATCTGATTGTATTTACAGGCATCATTTCACTTTCATTCGTCTGCTACAGTCACCACAGGTTTGAAAAGTTTTAATAAAAATCTACACAAACACATAAACATAATTAATTAGTACAGTAAAAGCCTGAAAATTCAGTTAAATTCCTAAAAAACAAGCAGTATTATCCAGGAACCTTTAAATGGTCTTCAGATCCCCAGGCCTGTATAAAACACCATGAGGCAACTGCTGTTGTGTTCATTCGCTAATTAGAAAATTTTATTGAATTGATTAATGATTATTAAATAAACAATCAGTATGCTTTTCTCACATAATATCTCAAAATGGTTACATCCATGAAATACTTGGCAGGTATTCTGTCTTCTGTCTTTCTACAGCTGAACCATGACTCCAGCTCACATGCACTCAGCTGCTCTATTAATGAATAGAATAGAATAGAATAAACCTTCATTATCCCACGGATGAGAAATTTCAGGAAACACAAGGTGGTCCTATAAACATAAAAAACCAAAATTTGTATATACAGGTAACAATGTACAGAATATGTATAGAAACATTGAAAAAAATTGTATGGAGATATGTATAAAATGTACAGGAAACAAAGAAGCTGGTGAGTAAGATGACCAAAAGAATGTTAAGCTGCATTAAAGAGTCTGACAGCTGCTGGTAAGAATGAACTGTGGTAGCGCTCCTTCCTACACTGCGGGTGTAAAAGTCTACTGCTGAACGAGCTGCTCAGTGCTCATACAGTCTCATGCAGGGGGTGGGAGGTGTTGTCCATGATGGATGTTAGCTTAGACAACATCCTCTCCTCCCCAACCTGCTTGATGGACTTCAGCGGACTAGGACAGAGCTGGCCCTCCTGACCAGTTTGTTGAGTTTCCCCCTGTCCCTCTCTGCCATTCCACCACTCCAGCAGACCACAGCATAGAAAATAGCAGACGCCACCACAGTGTCATAAAATGTCCTGAGGAGTGTCCTGTTCACCCCGAAGGATCTCAGCTGCCGTGGCAGGTGGAGACGACTTAGACCCATTTTGTAAAGTGCATCTATGTTTGTGGACCAGTCCAGTTCGTTATTGAGGTGAAAACCCAGGTATTTATACTCCACCGTTTCAATGTCCAAACCCTGGATGTTGTGTGGCTTCTTGCTGAAGTCAATCACCAGCTCCTTCGTCTTGCTGGCAATGATGCAAAGATGGTTCTGTTGGCACCAGCTGACAAAGTCATCGATGACCCCTCTGTATTCCAGATCGTTTCCCTCCGACACCCAATCCCCAATGGCGGTGTCGTCTGAGAACTTCTGGAAATGGCAAGTGTCCGTGTTATAACCAGTGTTGGTCAAGTTACTTGAAAAAAGTAATCAGTAACTAATTACTGATTACTTCCCCAAAAAAGTAATCCCGTTGCTTTACTGATTACTTATTTTCAAAAGTAATTAATTACTTAGTTACTTAGTTACTTTTTAAAAACACGATTTACAACCTGAATAGGTGATAAAGCGATAGATCTTTCAGCCCAATTCTACTTTTTCTACATAATCCATCATACAAAATGTAATCAAATGGAAAAGTCTCTTTTTAAAACTTGTTTTATTAGTTTTAATCTTTTAACTTTATGCATCAAGCAAAAATTTAATTATATGCAACATTCTCTGACTGGAAGAAATTTGTTCTCACTATGTGCCAATTGTGAGGAGGGAACCTGTGACCACCAGGACTGTTAGGAGGTGGTCAGAGGAGGCCTTAGCAGAACTACAGGGCTGTTTCGAGGTGACCGACTGGGAAACACTCTGTGAGCCTCACGCCGAGGACATCAATGGGCTTACTGAGTGTATCACAGACTACATAACTTTCTGCACCGACTCCATTGTTCCAGCTCAGACTGTTCATTGTTACCCAAATAACAAGCCGTGGGTGACTAAGGACATCAAAGCCCTCCTCAACAACAAGAAGAGGGCTTTCAGAGGGGGCAACAAAGAGGAGGTGAGGAAGATCCAGGTGTTACTAAAGGACAAGATCAGAGAGGCTAAGGACAATTACAGGAGGAAGCTGGAGTGGAAACTCCAGCAGAACAGCATGAGAGAGGTGTGGAGGGGCATGAAGACCATCACTGGATTCAGGCCAACCAACAGCAGGGGAGCTGAGGGAGGTGAGAATAGAGCCAATGAGTTGAATCTGTTTTTCAATAGATTCGACACCACAGTGTCTGCTCCCACCCCCACAACCTCACCTGTAGTCAGCCTGGAATCCAGAGCCACACCACTGTGCCAGCCTCTCTCTTCACATGTTGCCTCCTGTGAGAGTCCTGACACCCCTCCCCCACCCATCACCTTCACTCAATACCAGGTTGAGATGCAAATGAGGAGACTTCACTCAGGCAAGTCTGCTGGACCAGACGGAGTGAGTCCCCGTGTCCTCAAGACCTGTGCCCCCCAGCTGAGTGGAGTCTTTCATAAACTGTTTATGCTGAGTCTGAGTCTGCAGAGGGTCCCAGTGATGTGGAAGACATCATGCCTCGTCCCTGTACCAAAGACGCCACGTCCCGGTGGCCCCCAGGATTACAGGCCCGTGGCACTGACCTCCCACATCATGAAGACCCTGGAAAGGCTCATCCTGGACCAGCTGCGACCCATTGTAAGACCACATCTGGATCCCCTTCAGTTCGCTTATCAGCCTCGTCTCGGAACTGAGGACGCCATCATCTACCTGCTCAATCGTGTCTACACCCATCTGGACCAGCCGGCGAGCACTGTGAGGGTCATGTTTTTTGACTTTTCCAGTGCTTTCAACACCATCAGGCCGACCCTCCTGGGTGATAAGTTAGCAGCGATGCAGGTGGATGCTTCTCTGGTGTCCTGGATTGTTGATTACCTGACAGGAAGACCACAATATGTACGTCTCCCACAGTGTGTGTCTGACAAGGTGATCAGCAACACAGGGGCACCACAGGGGACTGTCCTCTCCCCCTTCCTCTTCACCCTCTACACCACAGACTTCAGCCACTGCACAGAGACCTGCCATCTTCAGAAGTTTTCTGATGACTCTGCGGTGGTTGGATGCATCAGCAGGGATGATGAGACAGAGTACCGGGCTGTGGTCGACTCCTTTGTCACGTGGTGTGAGCAGAATCATCTGCAGCTCAACGTGGCAAAGACCAAGGAACTGATCGTGGACTTCAGGAAGACCAGGAAACACTTGACCCCTGTTTCAATCCAGGGGGTCAGTGTTGACATGTGGAGGACTATAAATACCTTGGAGTACACATTGACAATAAACTGGACTGGGCTAAAAACACCACAGCACTTTACAGGAAGGGCCAGAGTCGTCTCTATTTTTTGAGGCGACTGAGGTCCTTCAACATATGCCAGAAAATGCTGAGGATTTTCTATGAGTCTGTTGTGGCCAGTGCGATCCTCTATGCTGTTGCATGCTGGGGGAGCAGGCTGAGGGTCGCAGATGCCAACAGACTTAATAAACTAATCCGTAAGGCCAGCAATGTTGTGGGGATGGAGCTGACACCCTCAAGGTGGTGTCGGAGAGGCGGATGCTGTCCAAGATAAAGACAATGTTGGATAACACCTCCCACCCACTCCATGACATGCTGGTCAGTCACAGGAGCATCGTTCAGTGAGAGACTGAGATTACCGAAAAGCACCACTGAACGACACAGGAAATCATTCCTGCCTGTGGCCATCTCCCTGTACAACGCATCCACTTAACACACTGTTTGCTGCTACAGCTACACTGTTTCTTTTCCAACTATTTATTTATGAGTGACTTATGTATGTATGTATGTATATATATGTATATATTGTACTATTCTTAGTTAGTGTATTGTCTGTCTTGTCTTAATGTTGGTTTAAAATGGAGCACTGTAACAAAAAATAATTTCCCCCAGGGATTCAATAAAGTATTCTGATTCTGATTCTGATGACTATATATATATAAATATAAAATATTAACATATTATATTTTTTGTGTTTACACTCAGTCTTTCAAATAGATGCAAGTAAAACACAGCAGAAAATAAATAAAGTCAAAGACTCAGCGGTCCTTTGCTCTATTTTCACCTGTAAAGCAGGAGTGGGTAGGCGGAGGTTTACCCTGGTGCAGGTGTGCCGCAGCGGTCAGTGGAAGAATCCGCGAGTTTCTCTGTGATTTCCCATTACGTCGTAGCGCACTCGGTGCTTGCTTGGAAGTTTAGGGGTTTTTTTTCGCTGTAAAAAGAAGTTTTCTTCCCACGCACAACGGACACTAATGTTTTTGTCACTTTTTATGGAATCAAACTCAAAGTAAGGTCAGTACTTCCACGCTTTAAACGCTGCACGCTCATACTCTCTCCCGCACTCGATATATTATCCATTGTTGATCTGCACACAGCTGTTGTCACGAATGTCGCACTCGCTTACGTCACTGTCATGAGACATTCTCGCAATAAAAATCTCGGTTTTAGTAACGGAGTAACGCAGCGTTCCTACGGGAAAGTAATGGTAATCTAATTACCATTTTTGCAATAGTAATCCCTTACTTTACTCGTTACTTGACAAAAGTAATCGGATTACAGTAACGCGTTACTGCCCATCTCTGGTTATAACTGAAGTCCGATGTGTACAGGGTGAAGAGGAAAGGGGCGAGTACTGTTCCTTGTGGGGCCCCGTGCTACAGACTACCACCTCAGACATCTTTTTATCAATCATGGAGACCCTGCTGACTTCACTAGTTAGTTAGTCATTTGATAGAAATCCCACAATATGTGGTTTATATTGTCTGGAGTGATTTTCTTTTTCCTCTTTATGAAAGCTTGTTCTCGACTTGTGGATTTTATTGTGGTTTTCTCTGTTTGTCTTTGCTAATGCAAAGAGAAAATTAGTGTTGTGTCAGAGATTTACAGTTAACAAACAGTCAGGTGAATAATCAACACTGAGACACTTGTGTAGGTTAACGTGCTGCACGGATGAAACTCAGACAGAGAGTCACACCCAGCTGCAGTATTCGTTTATTCTTATAGTAGCAGGGTGGGACAAGCATAGCAGTTTCCTTTAATTTTGCATATGTGTGTGTGGGTGTATGTGTCAAGAAGTTCGTGTGTGTGCTAATAATGTCACAGGGTGAGCTTCCTGTTTCTGCAGAGTTGGTACACTGTATCTGGTGAAATATGTGAACATAAGCAGAACATAACATTTGAAGCTTAATCATATAAAACAGTAAAAATTCCATAACATGTTGAAATATATGTAGACCTGTAGAAATAAAAAAAATCATCAGTTGGTCGTGTTTGTGTAGAAAAACAGTCAAATGAAATATTCTGGAAAGGGAAAAACCTTCCTGTATATGTGAGAGCAGTCTGATGAAAACACACTGATTTTGTCTTTTAAAAAACAGGGAGAGAGAAAAATGATTAATAAATTAATTGTTGTGACCAGTTTAATGTGTTAATAAGAGCAAAACAATGAAAATCTGCACATAAAATCATTTCATCATTTAAATTTTTTTTCCATGTACCAACTATATATTTAAGGATGGATGTTAATAAAGTTTTACTGATGCTGGTTTGGTTTGCAAAGGTGGGACGTTAATAAAGTACAAATACTTAAGTCGATTTTTCATGTATGTGTACTTCACTTGAGTGTTTAGTTTTACTCCCTACATTTTTAAACAAAATACCTGTACTTTCTCCTCCTTACATTTCCAAAACAGACTTGTTCCTTTAAGTTCATCTAGCGTTTATATTCAGGGATTAAAGTAGGCTGGAAAAACAGGTTAGTTTGCGTTCATGTGGTGAATTCACTATAAAACACTGATGGACCGCTTATGATTACATCAAGTGTAGCAGAAATTAATTTGCATTTAAGATAATGATGCTTAGATTATTTAACTGAATTGAAACTTTGTACCAGCTGTATACTGTCTAGTGTGAAGCCGCATAGTGTGAGTGTAGGGCATGGACATCAGATATGATAGCTGGTGAAACTGCGTACATGTTGTTAAGTTCAGTTGTGTAAATCCACAAAGAGCAGCAGGTCAGCTGATTGCAGCCTTTACACTAAGAAAACTTTATGAAGCTCATATCAGAAATGATTGTGGGCCATCATTTTTTCCCCACACTGAGCGCCATTACTAATTTTAGAGTTACTCCAACTGCTGAATTCACTTCAACCCCTGACTGCTCATTTTCCTGTTTAGAGGCAAAGTCACCCTCTACAAAGTAGGCAACAGGAAACAGTTATTGTTTTAAAATCTTTCACTGCATGTTTCCCACATAATAGTTTCAAAATAAGCACATTCATTAGAATTAGAATTTAGATTAGAATAATATTTGTATTCTTGTGCACTAATAATATTTTATGATTATATTCTTATATTAATATAGCACAAGCTTTAGTTACCTTGTAACCCGTAAACTGTACTTTTTCACTTTTACTCAAAGAAGTTGTTTCAGTGCTTTTACTGGAGAATATTTTTTTTAAAAACACGGGTATCTGTACTTCTACTTAAGTAAAGAACGTCTGTACTTTTGCCCCCTCTGATGGTCTGTGTAACTCATTACTATCATCTTCACATCATGGGGTGTTTTTGGGAGGGAAACCAAGAATCCAGCTCTCTGTGAAAACAACAGGAAGTGAGCAGATACACTGTCAGAGTTGGGGTACAGATACTGAGTTTTATTTAGAGGCAGTGCCTGTGTGGTTATGACTGAATATGTACTGTTAACAGTAATTTTGGGGAAACTCCAGAACTGACACCCTGTTATGGAACCATAAGTCATAACAAGATGATGAGCTTTGGGACTGTAGTGAGGACTGTATGCACATGTTCAGATGCTGTGTAGGTGTTCAAGTCTCTGATTTTGATTTATCCAGAAAAAAAGATTCTGCTGTTGGAAGATTATGTCAACTGTATTTGATTTTATGTGAGCAATCCTCTCCAAAGTCTCCCACTGCCCATCTTAATGTGACCAGAGGTACAAAACAACAGAGATGCTTCTGTGTGCACAGGTGCTCAAGTGTGAACTCAGAGCAACAATTAAAACAAACACACTCCAGATGAACCTGCTGTGATTCATGCAGATGAGTCAGGATGTTGTTTATGGTGTTTTTATTCTCCCTGTTTTTCCTTTGCAGCTCCCTTTATTATGTGTTAGCTGCTTAAGTGCTGGTGTCCTGGTTCTCTCTGCGATTCTCCTTTAGTTAAACAAGCATGTCTAATGTTTCTGCTATTAGTGATGTGTTTTAGCAAGACAGAAAGAAAAGGTCATTACTTCTGTTAAATCTGTTGGATTTTGTTCCTCATTTGCATATTTTCTGCTTGGCTGCAGGAAGCGAAACAGTCACTGTGTGCCTGCACTGTCATTATATTAATGCTGCTATCCTGTATATATTGTACATACTATTGTTTGAGTACTTATGATTGTTTTGTTTTTTTTGTACTTTTATATTTTACATTTATATTTATTATTGAAACTTGCACCAAGGGAGCGGCACTCCAATTTCGTTGTACTCTGTACAATGACAATAAAGGCTATTCTATTCTATTCTATTCTATTCTATTCTAATGTTTCCCTGTGATGCTTGCAGTGGTGTTTTTGTGGACTTTCATCGTTTTACAGCTTTATAGCCTAAAAACACGACTGATTATAGAGGGATTGTAGATGGTGAGGCATTTAGTGAAGACCTCACATTTTGTTGCAGTAACAATTAAATTCACCTTGATTATTTTCATCTTGGTTTTACTGCAGCTGTAACATTACAGTATTTGTAAAACGACACTGAGAGAGAGCCTGTTTCTGCGTCTTTGTGCTGCTCTTACAAAGGTTAAATGTTCAGATGATGATTCCAGCTGTTCTTCAACCTGCAGAAATCATCATAAAGCTACTACAGCTGGATTAGAACAAATCAGTGTTTTTAATATCAGTTTAGTCAAGTTTATTGTTCCTGCCCAGAGATCAGGTACAAAAACAGTCATCTCAGAGATGACAGCATCTCAAACTAGCAACGTCAAAACAGAACAACAATAAAATAAATACATGCACATCTACGCAAAACAAACAAACAAACGAGGCAGTTACTAAGCTGAAACATAGTTAACAATGTACATGAAAACAGCTCGCACACTGCAAGTCTCCAACTTTACCAGTTGTTTTGCTAATGTTTCCAGCACTCGTGATCTTCATGCACTGAGTATTTCTATTTATTTCTGAGTTAATCTATTAACTTGTGAATGACAGGACAACTGCACATTTGTCATGGTCCCCGTGCCTCGCCAGCTGACCCCTTGTTAGGCAGTATGTTTTGTTTTTTTTTTATTTTGTTTTCTGCTCTCTCTCTCTCTCTCTCTCTCCTCTGCTGGGGCGGTGCTTATTACGGGCTCCCGCCCTTGGCCCACGCACCTGCGTTCAATCTCCCCACCTGCTGCTGATCTCCACTAATCTTGAGCCCTTCTTAAGACAGTAGTGCTTCGCTACTCATCGTTGGATTGTTGAGCAATCTGTGTCAGGCACCCTTTAATCTGAAAACTAGAATCCTTGAGTTGTTGTCGTCTTTGAGTCTGTTACTAACTGACGCTTCTTTGTGTAGATCTTTCCTAGACCTGCCTACCTGAAATCCTGCAAGCGAGTGTGTGGAAGCATGAGAGCCAGCTGAGGAGAGTGGAGTGTGATTTGGAGAGGAGCATGTTTGATCCCTTCCTTTTCCCCCACGGTCCCTGGAGCCCCTCTAGAACATTGTGTATATATATAATCATTTGGTGTTGTCACTGTAAATACATTCACTGTCTTTTCTGCAAGGATCCCTCGTCTGCGCCTGAGTCTGTTTAGGAACTCTGACAACACTGGAGTTGGACACATGTAGTCTTTAAAAGCTTCTCATAGTGTTTAGGTCTGGAGGTGCAGAGTGCACATGACCATTACTCCTAAATGTTTTCCCTCCTAGTGAGGAAACAAAATATTCACATTTTGCACAGTGAAAGCTGACACTCAGTTAGAAAACTGGTATTTGGCATACTGACCGACTCATGACGTCAGCACGTCTTTTTCTTTTGGCTGCTCCATTTAGGGAATCACCACAGCAGATCCTCTGCCACCATCTCATCCAGTCCCTAGCATCCTCCTCTGTCACATCCTTAACGACAAATAAGAATCTTGTATGTGGTCTTCCTCTTTTCCTCATTCTAGGTTTGACAGATTTTCAATGATTGTATGATCATTGATCAGAAATTACAAAGTAAGACCTGAGGTGACCAACATTTTTAAATGTATTCTATATGTATTCTGTTTAATACAAACTGCGACTCCTATATTCACTGTTTTCCGAGGTTTCAGCGTTCAACGTTCAAAGACATGAAAATGTTACACAAGCTCCTCAATTAATCTCAGTTTTATCTATATAGCGCCAAATCACAACAACTGTTCACTCAAGGTGCTTTATACTATAAAGACCCTACAGTGATGCAAACATATGACTGATTTCCAGGCATTGCTGTAGTTTCATACAGAAGTCACATTAATTAGCAGGTGCCACTGTGCCACCCTCCTGGAAAGAGCTGAGGAGAGCCCCAGACTCGGGGTCACCCAGCAGCCACGGTGCAGAAGCTACAGGGGACTATATTTCAATTCACTCTCCTCTCATTACTATATGCGAATCTGCCTGGGCTGGGAGCCACCACTGCTATTCTGCTCTGAGGCCTTCCCCAAACATTTGTCTTAATTCATGCTTATGCCATCTGCCTTTACGTATGTGAAATGCTTTCAAATCTAAATGAGAATTTGGGCCAGCTAAAGAATTACAATGCAGAAGTTGTCATTACAGGATTGGTGTGCTTGCAATGTTTTACATGTGTTGCACAGTATGGAATCTTGTTGTTTTTAAGGTTGCTGCAGTTACAGTGGTTATTCAACTGCAAAAGGGATCACTTTCTGTTGTTGGTTTTGCTGCCAGATGTTTCTGTAGCTGCCATTGATTTTGTTAGTTGCAGGTATAGTGTCAATGGTTGCTTGCATCACTCCAGGTGTTTTGTTAGTTTAACAGGTTTGTTACCCTGCAGATTTTGATAATTGTTTTAGTTGTGGGAGTGGCCTTGTGTAGTTGTAGGCAATGCTGCAGTTTTGCAGTTTTGACAATTTCAGTGACAATTTTAGACGTTGTTCACATTGGTGTTGTTAGTTACACTGGTTTCAGATATTGCTCTAGTTTAATTGACAAGTCATTTTTTTTATAAGGGTTGCCGTAAATGCTGCAGTAAGAGAACTGCTGAATTCATTTAAGTCGCCTGTTTAAAGGCACGATTAATCAGAAATTGCCGCCTAAAAAGTGAGTCGACCAAAATTTTTAAATTTAACACGCATAACTCTTACCTCATTTCACTGAAACACAGCACCTCCTCTTGGTGATGTCACCTCGTTCCCTCACCAACAGCTATCAGCCTACAACACATATGTTGGGTTTAGATTAGTTTCACTTCTACAAAGAGGAACCTACACTGTCATTATTACTGAGAGGAGAAATGGCGCAGAAAGGAGTTCAGCTCGACCGAGAAACGTTCTCTCAGAAATGATTGAAGGACACTTGGTTAAAATGAGTGTTTTGGTTTCCCCTTTCTTTTGACTCCGTCATTGTTGCTCAGAGGTCATTGATGTGCTGTTGCTTAATCTGTCAGTAACACTTTATAGTTTATACTTTGACATTGCATTATTTGTTGTCTAGTTAATGATTGGCTTTGTTTTAATGAAGGAAAAGTGTTTCACTCTGCAGAAACAATACAGCCTCATATATGTTTGTAAATGTTGTATGTTGTTCTAATTAAGGTATTTAATGTAAAACATCCAATTTCTAGATTGTTATATCTTCTACACAAGCAAAACTTATTCTTTATGGGAAACTGTTTTTCATTTATACATTTGTACTGTCATGTTTTAATTTAGAGAAGTGGTCAGTTTGATTGGGTGTTTTTGTGTTATTCTCTGGTTGGTTCCTTTTTCTTTTGTTTAAGAAAAATAACCATTGAAATATGCGCAACCCTGTGAAAAGAAGAAGTAATATGCACTCAAACAACTTTGTATGGAATAAAATGACACCTTATATAAAACTTCCTCAGTTAATCATTGTATTGTGTTCCAGTAAAATTTGACTGAGTTAAAAGTTTCATCTCTGAAAAATATTGTTAACTTGATCAGACTGATATAACAGTTCAATAGTTCAGGCCCTGAAGTGCCGGTGATGATCGTCCGGAGTGAGGCCCATTTAATCCAGCACAACTCTGCAGATGTCTGTGAATCTGACCCGCGAGGTTGGCGGCAGACTCAGGGCCGCCATCTCAGCCCCCCCGACAGCAGTGGAAGCTGCCGCGGTGCCCAATCTGGCACACTTCTGCCCCAGGACCTAAAAAATATGTTGTATCCTGGATTAATCACATCACATCCTGCACTGAACTATTCCTGACTGAGTCTATCGAAGTCATAGTGGTAAACACGAATAACTTGGATGTGAAATGGATTTACAAAGACATTTGGAAGGAGGTAACCCAGACAGACATGAAACCATACATGAGTCATTTGATTTGTACAGATCTAGAAATGAATCTACCAGAAGTTCATGCAGAGTCTGGCTGGACAATCTTTTGGGCCAACATATCACTCAAGGAATTTCCCATGTTGCCATGCGTGATTCACTTTAACAACTGTGATTCAAGACCAGGCCGTCATCAACAAGACAAGCTGGCAGCCAGTGGATGGCGTGCCTGCCCCTCATTTTTAACCCAATCCAAACATCAGTTGATGAGCATCTAGTCACTTTTAGGGGATGTTGCCCTTTTACACAGTATATGCCAAGAGTGCCATTTAAATGTAGCATAACGATCTGGGCAACATATCATGGCAGGACAAGTTATGCCTGAAACATTCAAGTATGTACTGGGAAACATGAAGACGGTGTTCCTCAAAAAGAACCAAGGGCAGCACATGGTTTTGGAGATAACTGCAACTACCATTGGGCCATTCTGGATTACAATAGGAACAAAGGTGGATTTGACAACCTTGCTAAGGTATTTTATTTATATATTTTTTGTACTCCTTGTCTATCATCAGATTGTTTGAAATGGACTATAAAGTGCTGCACCAGCTGGCCTGGCCTCCACAGTCACCTGACCTAAACCCAATCCAGATGGTTTGGGATGACATGGAGCGCAGAGTGAAAGCAAAGGGCCAACAAGTGCTCAGCATCTCTGGGAACACCTTCAAGACTGTTGGAAGAACATTTCAGGTGATTACACATCGAAGCTCATCGAGAGAATGCCAAGAGTGTACAAAGCAGTAATCAAAGCAAAGGGTGGATACTTTGAAGAATCTAAAATATGTTTTGAGTAATTTCACATTTTAATGCTTACTGCATAATTCAATATGTTTTCATTCATAGTTTTGATCATGAAAATAAGAAAAAACATTAAATGAGAAGGCGTGTCCAAACATTTGACTGGTAATGTACGCTCACATCAACGAGACATATGGATTATGAACAACAAATAACAGTTCAATACTTGGGTAGCACTTTATAATGTCACACTAGTAAGTATTAGTGAGGTATTGGCAGGTGCTTCATTCTTACTATGCCATTTATAAATACAGTTATGTTATGTTTATCCATCTGTTACTGGTACACCATGCACAGCTATCACTGCTATTACATCACTGCTAGTAAAACTGATAATCATAATCATATCCTTTCATTCATTTCCGCTTATCTTTTTTCAAGGTCGAGGGGGCACTGGAGCCTGTTCCAGCTGTCTTAAGACAAGAGGCAGGGTACACCTTGGACATGTCGCCAATCTGTCC
>NW_024584277.1:0-19497 GCF_018398535.1 Haplochromis burtoni
AAATATATATATATGTATGTGTATATATATATATGTGTGTATATATATATAGATGTATGTGTATATATATATATATATATATAGACCTTCAGTGCTACAGTTTTTTCTGTATCCTTCCCCAAATCTCTGCCTCAATAAAATTCTGTCTCAGAGGTCTGCAGACATTTCCTTGGACCATGGCTTGGTTTGTGCTCTGATCTGCATTGTTAACTCTGTGACATTATATATGTGCCTTTCCAAATCATGTCCAATCAACTAAATTTACCAGCTGTAGAAACATCAGGTTCTGAATTATTGCAACACAAATGATGTGCTTCTAAGTTACCAGTCTGAAGTTTCATGAGGAAGTCATGTGGTTTCCTCATTGGTACATGTGCCGTGCATTGTCAGGGTTCTGGGTCCTTCTGACCCAGCATTTTGTGTTTCCTTGTGATATTTCTGTATTTTGGGTTATGTCTTGGTTCTTTAGTAGTCTTTAGTTATATTCTCTGTTTAGCTCCTTGATTATTTGAGTATTTGGGTTTGACATAAGGCTACATCTTTGAGTTTCCTTTTTCTAGACACACACACACATGTGCAACCTCACCGCTTGATGCTAATATATACTAGACACAGGTTCTTATAATTTTATTAGAATAAACTCCTCTCATTCACAAAAACTGAATTAAACATCAAATTTCAGTTCATCACAAAAATTTAACATATTTACATGAAAAAAATTTGTGAATTCACAGACGAATGAAGCATTTATCAGACAAAGGAACAATCATAAGCAGCACCTCATTATCGCAATATATTTGGACATGAGTGTCCAGGTTTTTCAATTTAAAATAGACAACTCTTTAATAACTCATAATTCATATAACCAAAACCGATAAAAAATGAGACCAATCCTCGAAATCATGTCTCCAACTTGAAATAAAGTAATCACGATCAGACAAGATTGGTTTATGACAGCTTGTACTGTAGTCAGTCACATAAGATTCAATACGATTCATTACATACAGGAATTATAAAACAAATTTAAAAACATAAACCTATCATTGTATAGTGAGCCTTTCTGATGTTGTACTAATAGTAGCGTCTTCCATCATCGTGTGTGTAGTGCGGGTTGCTGTGGCCTTGGTTCTGAATATACGGGTTGATCCTGGGCTGATTCTCGGCATACGGGTTGTTCCGAGGTTGAGTCTGAGCGTATGGGCGTATGTCCTCTGGTTCATCATATAGCCGCTACAGAGGAAAAAGAATGAGAGTAAATTTAACAGCAAACACTAAAAAAAACAAAAAATCTGATGAACATATCACTTCTTTATACACACAGAGGAATATTCTGAGCCACTGTTCATATGTCCAAAGTTTTGTCGGCTGTTGCTTGGTTTCATCTCCAGGTTGGTCCTGTTGTCCATGCTGTTGGTGGGGTTGCCAGCTCGTGGGAACATGGGTACCCCACCATTCTGAAAACCTGAATTGCCATTGGCTGACCCATTAAATGAGACTCCCTGGCTGTGGCCAAACTTATTGCTAGCCACTGGTTGTGCGGCAGAACTCAAGTTAGTGTAGGGTTTTTCCATTTCTGCACTTTTGCTCTTCTTCGAGATTTTGTTTGATTTTCTGAAATCACAGCAGTAAAAAATATTGTAATTCACTATTGACTCTGTCAGACATGAACAAATTCTCTTGATTTTAAATGCATTTGCATCTACAATAAAGCCTAAATCAAAGTGAGAAAAACATTTTCTCACATTTATAACTGTTAGAATGACACAAAAGTGGATGAATGAATTAGTAAGAAACTTACTGGGTAGCTACTACTGGTAGAAGGATGATGGCTATGAGCAGCAGTCCTCCAAGCACAGAGCCCACAATTACCAGAATGAGCTGCCAGTCTAATAAAACACAATGAAGAGGACATAAACTTTTATCACATTTTCCAGCTTTTGAATAACCTTTCTACCTATTGTATCATGTGTTATATTTTATCTTGTGAGTTTTTTCTTTAAATAGCTGTCATTAAGTAACCATGCTTCTGCTTTCACTTTAAAAACATGCAGTATACTCACTTTCTGAGCAGTTAAAACCAGAATAACCAAACGAGCATCTGCAAGACAAGAAGAAGGTTGATTTTAAGATTTATATTTAAAAGCAACCTTACATCAACAGAGGACAAACAGGAGGGGAAGGAGTACTTACGTCACGCACTCATTATCCTTCAATTCTTTCCCAAAGGGACAAGCTGTAAAAAAAGAAATATTGAGACACTTTGTCGTTTGCTTACATAAGACACACACAGACACACACACCACTTACTTTGCTCAGGAAATTGTCTTACCAATGCACATTCTATTACTGTAGTCTGTTTGCATGTAGCCTTTGTTACAAATACAGCTGAAAGCTCCATCGCCTGATTTGCAGTTTGTGGAGTGTTCATCACAGGGAGCGTCATCACACAGGTTCGTAACTTTAAATGACGGAGAGAAAAAGAGCCTCAGTACTCAAGGACATGTTTCGCAACATGTACAACAGTAAAATAAATGAATCACTAATATGCCATGAAATGAACCCTGGACTGAAATTAACAGCATGACTTCATCTTCAAAATATCATGATCATCAGAACATCATAAATCACCGAATTATAAATAAAGATTACAATACATGCAATGGCAGCAGCTGCCCTGATTGTGACATCCATTATATTTTTATTACAACTAAATAATTTTTGACAGATGGTGGAAATAGTTTCATTTAAACAGAAGTGTAGATTTAGTACAAAGGATTCTGAAACACATCTTGTCAATTATATTCTTTCTGAAAACAAATCTATTTCTACTGTGAGTTTTATTCTAGATACATATCGACATAAAACAATGTGCTTGTCATGGCTGTGTTGTGTGGCAGGCAGGCAGGAAAAAGGACCCAAAATGCAGGACTCTCAAAACGGGACTGGAACTCAAAACGCAGCTTTATTGCTGGCAAAAGTTCCTCATAAAGTAAAACTCAAAAAAGCAAAACAAAACCAAGACTCACAACAGAGGCACTAGAGGACTGACCATGACAAACACACAGCATGTTGAGGGTACAACACGCGAGAGAGCAAAGGCAAACACAGGGATTATATACACAGGGGAGTAATCAGGGAATGGGAAACAGGAGGGGGACACAGCTGGGAGAAATTAGGCTAACAAGACAGGGGAGAAGTAAAACTGAACACACTGACATCAGACATGAACATGAAACAGGAAACAAGAAACAATTTACTAAGACAAGGACTTGACAGAAAATATAACCCGTAATACAAAATCAGACCAGCACAACTCAAGAATCAGAACATAAATATAATGAACATAATCTAGAAAAACACCAAAATATAAGAAACAGAAAAAGCTGGGTCAAAATGATTCAGAACCGTGACAGTTCTAGAATACAGGTAACAAACTTACTGTTAAATGTGTTGTCAATCACGCTACAGTCCTTACACTCTGTTAATGTTTTTACAACTTGATCATCTGTGATTTCAGAACTGGCCTCGAAGATGATCTGTACTGATGCAATGACCTCTGAGCTTGCCCCTGACACACGAGTGCTTCTTGGACTGTAAAGACAGAAATCACATTTAGTGATGATTGCATCATTTATTTGTGCAGTATAATAACATGTTAATGTACATTGATGTGAAACAGGTTGAAAGATTTTATAGTAAAAGCTGTTGTCAGTCTGAGACTTACAGGAGTTTCAGCACTATAGATTTGGAGTAACCGTTCATCTCGTTATAAACTTCATCCAGCTGTGTTTTCAAAAGAAAATATGTTTTGCTCAGTATGACTATTAAGATTGATTAAATAACTGATGAAATTGTTTTTAGTATAACTTGTAATGTCAAGTATATTTTCAAAAAAGTCCATATAAGACACATTTATTGATAGAGAATACTACCTAATTACTTACCTCAGCAATGATTTCATTAGCAGTTTCTATAAATTCCTTTGATGTGGTGTCTGTCATTTCATCTTTAAATGGTTTTTTCACTTGAAGATTTCCAGGGAAGACTTTGGCTGAAAACAAGAAAATATCAGAAGAAAGCGAAAATCTAATAAAATTATATTTTATATCTCTCATTTTCTTGCTGAAAGGAGGGAGATTGATGCCAGTCTCATACAGTGTCTGTCTGTTAAATATCAAGCTACAACTAGCAGGTACTTAACTAAGGTTAAGACAGGAGGCTAGCTGGGTTAGTCCCAGACATAAACCCCAGAAAAAAAACAAAAAAACAAAATCCAATTTGTCATTCTTACACATTATTTTTGCATGGATAAAGTAAACCAAATCTAAAATGTTAATATTAAAATGTATTTCACAGATTGCATTAAGTTGGCTAAGCCAGGCTAACAGTCAACATTACTCACTTACTGTTTATGTCCGACTAAACTGATTGGGAGATAGCTAGTTCAAGAGGTACATATTGTTTTGAATGACCTGTCCTTCAGTGATCTACTAATCTTCCTCCAGACCACGTAGTGTTATATGCTGCTATATAATCTTCATTCATGTCACTGTTAAATAAAGTAAAATCTTCATAGCGGCACACAAACAAATACTTACAGCGTTCACAACTCTTTGAAACATTGTTGTAGGAATCACCAGCGAGGCACAAACATACATATGTGTCGTTATAACGGACCTCACAGGTGCTTCCGGTGCCACAGGGATTTGGGTTGCAGGGATCTTTAAAGTGAGAAAAAAAAAACAGGTGTGTGCACACACACACACACACACACAAAATTTGAAACACTGTGTGAATAGTATAACCTGTGAACATTTGAATCTAGAGCATCGAATTACCTTTAAATGGAGTTGTTTTTGCTGCAGTAGTTGAATCGTCTGTTGCTGCAGTAGTTGAATCGCGTGTTGCGGTTACTGAAGTTGCTAAGAGTTGTGTTAAGTGCGAGTACACACACACACACACACACACACACACACACACACACACACACACACACACACACACACACACTGATACAAATGTGTGTGTTTGAGCAATATAACATGTGAACATTTGGATCCAGAGGTATCAAATTACCTTTAAATAAAGTCGTTGGTGTTGCAGTAGTTGCATTGTCTTCTGAGTAGTTGAATCTCTGGCTGCAGTAGTTGAATCGCTTGTTGCGGTTACTGAAGTTGCTAAGAGTTGTGTTAAAGAGTGCGATCACACACACACACACACAGCACACATGCACACACAACCACACACACACAACACAAAAAATGTGTTGTTTGAGCAATATAAAGCAATGGTGAGACATTTGGATGCCGAGAGGTATCAAATGACCTTTGAAATAAATCAGTTGGTGTTGCACGTAGTTGCATTGTCGTCTGAGCTGATATTGAATTGCTTGTTGCGGTTAACTGAAGTTGCTAAGAGTTGTGTTAAGTGCGAGTACATCGACACACACACACACTGACAAAAACACACGGCACAACACACACACCACACAGCAAGACACACACACACACACACACACACACACACGACTGAGGTGACAAAGTGTGTGTTGTGAGCAATATAACATGTGAACATTGGAGTCAGAGGACAAATTACGCTTTAACATAAAGGTCGTTGGTGTGTGGCAGTAGTTGATTCGTCTGTCTGATAGCTAGTTAGAATATGCTTGTTGCGGTACTGACAGTTGCTAAGAGTTGTGTTAAGATGCGAGGTAGCACACACAGCATCACACAGCACACACACACACACACACACACACACGAGCACACACAGTGATACAAATGTGTGTGTTTGAGCAATATAACATGTGAACATTTGGATCCAGAGGTATCAAATTACCTTTAAATAAAGTTGTTGGTGTTGCAGTAGTTGCATTGTCTTCTGAAGCTAAAATTTCAGTATCTTCTGCTCTTGTTGAAGAGGCTAAGAGTTGTGTTAAAACGCAGTAGTTAGTATATGATAACCTTTGTTCACAACTTTGAAATGTGATACCCAGGAAACAAGCCAGAGAAAAAAAATTATATCAAAGTTATTAAAGCAGGATCATATAGTCTATGTTTAATGATGCAAGACATCAAACAAAGAGCTAAGTAGGGCCATTTCTCAGTCTCAGTAAGAGAGCACCAGCAGTGACACAGACTCTGCATGGAAAACATAAAGTTCACTCAACCATCATTTAGAATTCAGACATGTAAAGCATTAAACAGTTTGCAGGATCTGAAGTGAACAAAGAGACTTCCTTGATTGTGGCCTTGCCAGAAGGATGTGGTATAACAACAGGGTCATAAAATAATAAAATGGCAATTAATGTCAGACTGTTGACATGAACACACTGGTCAAATTTGCTTATATATGTGCTAAACCAGCCCAGATACACAATGGTTGCAAAAGAAAGTTGTTCAAGTTACACAATTATTGCAAACATATGAGTCCTGAACAAGTGTATAGAATTTGTATGGAAGCAAAACAAAAGGGGAAAGGAACTAGTAACTGTTAATCATGAAAATAATATTCTCATATTCAAACTAATTTGAGATATTTTGATTAGAAGACATTTATCCAGGTACTCTTACGTCATGGGTAGCTCTCCATTTTGCTGTTACAGCCGTAATCTTGGCTCAGGCATGACCTCAAAGTCTTAAAAAAAATCTACTAATTATGTAAACCCTATAAAAACCCCGCCAGTGGATAACAGTTTAGATTGAATTAAAATATAAGCTTAATTAAATAGAAAAAGACTACTATATTAAAATTAATATTTCACTTCTGATGTGTTAATTTGTTAACATCCCCTGTTACTCTATCATCATCATCACTCTTAAACTGAAAAAAAAGAGGATTTTAAAGTTGATACAATAAAATCAGGCTACTTACTGAAAATGGCTACAACAAGCCAAAGGACAAACAGGAGGATGAATTTTTGAGCCATTAGAAAAATTAAAAGCAACTTTACCACAGGAAAAAAAGTCAGTGAAGGTTAGAAGTGGCCACGTCTGTAGTTCTCTAAATCTTTGGGTTTAAAACTGATAATACTCCTCCACTGGCGGTTTTAATGAGTAGCCACTCCTCATTTAGGCAGTGTGCAAAGCGCAGGTCACGCCCAGGCCAGGAAGCCCACTTTTCAAGCCTTTCGTCCACCTATCAATTTTCCACTACTTTTTTTGCCAGCTTGGTTATCTAGTGGATATTTTAAAGGCCAGTCCAGACCAGCGTGGTGCTGATCACAAACATACAATTCTTTTTTTGTGTGTGTGTGTCCCGTTTGGATCTTTAGCCATCAGAATTGTTGTCTTAAGGCCAAGAAAGATGCCAAGCGGATTTATTTTACCAAGTGGATCATCATGGCCTTGCCATATTGGTCCATTTGATTGACCTTTATTATAATTATGAATTTATTTTATTTTCAGTTGCTACAAACGGGACAGACATGACTGGGGGATAGGACAGGGAGAAAGAATGAAAGAAAGAGAGGGAGAGAAAGAAAACCAAAGGGGAGAAGAGACGGTGAGAAGGGGGGGAAGAAAAAAAAACAAACAAAAAAAAACAAAACACCTGGGTCACCTGTATGGAGAAAAAAAACAGAAGAGAAAGCAAACAACAAAGAGCAACATAATAAAAAAAACAGCACCATCACAATAAACTAGCTAGCAGTAGATATCAGTAGATACTAAATAATAAACGATATTGTGCAGCACGCAAGATAGACAGCGCACAATGTGCTTTGAGGCAGCAGCCAAGAAAGCTGTAGTCCGCGTCTGTGAATACCCGTGTGTACACCTGTGTGCATACCTGTGTGGATCAGCATGCTTGCATTCCAAAGGTTTCTCCATGTAACGATCTGCTAGGGAGTGTGGGGAGCCACAGCCCCGTCCTCCAGGGTATGAAGCAGGTATGGAGGAGATCAAAACTCCAGACATCCAGAGGCCCCCAGAACACAAGAGACCAAGGAAGACCAACAGAGGGGCAGCCGCGCCACTGTCCCAGTAAGAGCTGAGGAGAGTCCCAGATGAGGGCTCACTCAGCAGCCGCGGAGCAGAAGCCAGGGGGAGTTGCAGTGACGCGCCCGTGAGCTCCGCCGGCAGCCAGCTGTGCCTGAGTGACCGAGCCCCAGGCCGAGAGGCCGGGGGCACCCCACCTCCGAAGTGGCCCGAGCGAGCCCCAGGCTCCAGGCCCCGATAAGCGGCCGCCAAGGAGTGAGCCGGTGTGTACCCGGACGCCCACCCCCAGACACAAAGAACCACCAACGCACCGACACCTGAGGGAGTCCGCCACTGGCAGGGGAAGTGGTGGTGGGTGGAGATAGGCCTCCAAACCTTGAACAAACATACAGTTCACACGCTATTACTTTACCATATGAGCTCTATGAAGTGCAGAAAAAAAGGATTCTGTTAGGTTGTGCAAAAACAACATTAAAATTACTGTGAACCATCTGGATCGATTGGCAGTTAAAACCAAACAAAGTGAAGAAGAGAAACAAGACTTTCATGAAAAGTGGCCCCAAAGCTTTTATTTTCTATGGTTATGCCTAATTTACATCATATATCAAAACTAATCCCATAAACAGTGAAGATAAATCACTTTTATGGTTAAATCAGGTGCTATAATAGTGTAATAGATTTTAAAAATTCAAATGTATTTTTTTGCTTGTACTTATAATTGTAGTGACCATTTTTCACTGTTGAAATGCAATCCTAACATGTGAAAGTATGGAAGCTTCTTTCCAACACTGAAATAAATACATTTCCAGGTAGAGCTTAGTCAAAATGTAATAACTCACATTTTTGAGATTGTGACCCAAAATATTGACCTATGAATTCCAAGAGAGTGCAGAGAGAAATGTTCTTCTTGGTCTTCAAAAGAGCCAATCTGTTATTTTTTTTAAGTTTTCTTACTTTTTTTTAAAGTTGTGAGTCTAGCAAAAGAAAACGTGTGGTTGTTTTTACTACTGAAAAAAGAAAGAAAATTACCTGGCAGAGCTAAATTATAGCTTCGAGTTACAATTTAAAAATTTTGACTTCTGGTTAGCATCTTATTGGATCATCAAAAACAATATTAAAATTACCCTTTGCTCTTCCTCATTGCTTGTTAGTTAAAACCAAACAAAGTGAAGCAGAGAAAAAAGACTTCTTGGAAAAAGTTGACCCAATATTCTTATATTTTTGTAGAAAATTGTGTATTTTTCTATGGTTGTACCTTATTTAGAGATAGATTTGATAGTTATTTTTAAACTAAGGGCTATATAACTAAAGATTATGGTTCTTTACACTTTTAAGGTGTCCTGGAAACTAGACGGGTCGTAAAACAGTGGCGAGAAGGCTAAAGTGACCTTTGATTTCTAGATGTCATATGATGTGAGATAACAGTCGGTGTAAATTACTAAACAACTAAAATTATACGAGGTTGAAAAGACTTGAACAGAAGATTCTAAAGTTTTAAAGTTTAATGAGAGCTATCATCCCATCACCACCCATGATATTACATTATTGCCAAGTTAACCTTGAACACATATTATAGTTTTACACAACATCACTGTCATCATGGGCACCAATGCAAAAAAAAAACAAAAATCGTTTTAACCAAAATTCATAATAATAATAATAGGAATGAAAATAGCAATAAGAAGAATTCTTCTCCTTCTTCTTCTTCTTATTATTATAGCAGCATATCAAACAACTTATCATTTTTTTAACTGAATTACAAGTGCTAAACAGAGGAGCATCTAGACACATTTTCTTAGGGTGGCATGGAGATTACACGTAGTGGCAATATCAAAGCCATTTCTTTACACGAATACAGGTGTTACTTTCTGTAATGTGAATTATATGTGGTTAAAATACATCAAATGCAGCAAGTATACACACGTTTCATATTAACATCCTCTCGAACTTTCTTTTTGGCTTTGGCCCAAATAAAACATTTTAGTTACATTAAAAAAAAGTGAATTTTATTTTGAAGTACTGTATAGCCTATACAGGGTGGGCCATTTATATGCATACACCATAATAACATGGGAATGGTTGGTGATATTAAAGTTCTGTTTGTGGCACATTAGTATATGTGAGGGGGCAAACTCCTCAAGATGGGTGGTGACCATGGTGGCCATTTAGAAGTCGGCCATCTTGGATACAACTTTTGTTTTTTTCAATAGGAAGAGGGAAATGTGAAACATCAAACGTATTGGTAATGTCACAAGAAAAACAATGGTGTACTTGGTTTCAACGTAACTTTATTTTTTCATGAGTTATTTACAAGTTTCTGACCACTTGTGTTCAATGTGCTGCCCATTGTGTTGGATTGTCAATGCAACACATTCAACTGTCCCATGACCACCAATCCACTTTCCAGGAAACTGTTCATCTAGGAATGCTCGGACCTGGCACCCATAATGTGATGGTGCACGATCTTGCTGGAAAAACTCAGGGAACGTGCCAGCTTCAGTGCATAAAGAGGGAAACACATCATCATGTAGCAATTTCAAATATCCAGTGGCCTTGAGGTTTCCATTGATGAAGAATGGACCCACTATCATTGTATCCCATATACCACACCAAACCATCAGTTTTGTTGTTCCAACAGTCTTGGAGGGATCCATCCAATGTGGGTTAGTGTCAGACCAATAGTGGTGGTTTTGTTTGTTAACTTCACCATTCACATAAAAGTTTGCCTCATGACTGAACAAAATCTTCTGCATGGACTGAGGGCCCTGTTCCAGTTTTTGTTTTGCCCATTCTGCAAAGTCTGTGTGCCGATCTGGGTCATCCTCGTTGAGATGCTGCAGTAGCTGGAGTTTGTAAGGGTGCCATTTGTGAGTAGCTAATATCCGCTAAAGGGATGTTCGACTAATGCCACTCTCCAGTGACATGCAGCGAGTGCTACGCTGTGAGCTCTTGCTGAATGAAGCTAGGACAGCCACTGATGTTTCTTCATTAGTGACAGTTTTCTAGCGTCCACATTTTGGCAAATCCAACACTGAACCAGTTTCACGGAACTTAGCAAGCAGTTTGCTGACTGTAGCATGGGAGATGGGTGGTCTCGTAGGGTGTCTTGCATTGAAATCTGCTGCAATGACCCAGTTACTGCGTTCACCAGATATCAACACGATTTCGATCCGCTCCTCACGTGTTAACCTCTTCGACATGTCAATGGCAGTGAACAAAGAGAAACTTGTAAATAACTCATGAAAGAATAAAGTTAGGTTGAAACCAAGCACACCATTGTTTTTCTTGTGACATTAACAATACGTTTGATGTTTCACATGACCCTCTTCCTATTGGAAAAACAAAAGTTGTATCCAAGATGGCCGACTTCTAAATGGCCACCATGGTCACCACCCATCTTGAGGAGTTTGCCCCCTCACATATACTAATGTGCCACAAACAGGACTTTAATATCACCAACCATTCCCATGTTATTACGGTATATCCATATAAATGGCCCACCCTGTATAATAAATAAACATGTAGCCCAATAAGTATAAAATCCAGAAAGCTGCACAACATGAGGTGGTCAATTAGATATACAATTGTTGCATTCATAAATTTAAACAAAATGTCAGAAAACTGCACTGTTGGTTGCTACTAACAAAACTTAAGCCATTTCAATGCCACCCAGTGCAATCACAGTAGATCCGCCCCTGGTCCAGAAAAAGACATGAACTGACACTGGAAGTGTTTCCTTATCACAAAGGTGGGTCGAGAGGCAGGGGGTGGACACTTTAACACCCAGTGCATTATTAAACAATAAAGTACTGTTTTCCCATAGTGACTGGTACTTTTGGTGTTAAGAAATGAGATTTGCTATGACAAAAAAAATCTATAAAGCAAAAATGACTTTGTCTAATTGCCAAATATAAAATTATAACAAATCAGGTTAGAGTAGGGATGACAAACTCATTTTTATGTCGTGGGCCACAATTTTTGTTAATTCAAAGAAAATGTTTTTTCTTCTTTTTTTAGTGGGAACACATTGTGAACAACACACTTCCCACACACACACAGAAATGTCTATAGTATATATTAGTGAAAAAGCAGGAAACTCTTTCTCTCATTTATCTCTTATTCTATCAATTATTCTATTCTATCAGTTATTAATTACATAAGTGTAGTATGAACTGCCCTGGGTAAATGGTAAATGGCCTGTATTTGTATAGCGCTTTATTTAGTCCCCAAGGACCCCAAAGCGCTTTACACAACCAGTCATCCACCCATTCACACACACATTCACACACTGGTGATGGCAAGCTACATTGTAGCCACAGCTGCCCTGGGACGCACTGACAGAGGCGAGGCTGCCACCACCGGGCCTTCTGACCACCACCAGTAAGCAACGGGTGTAGTGTCTTGCCCAAGGACACAACGACCAAGACTTTCCATGCCGGGGCTTGAACCGGCAACCTTCCGATTACAAGACGAACTGCCACGAGCCACGAGGTCTTTATCAGTAGGATAAGCTATAAAATATATTAAAATATATTTTTAAGATTCCAAAATTCACACTGTCCTTCATGTTTTTCGAAGCTGTCTTTTTGGCTGGATTGGAGTTTTTACTGGGCTGATTCTGGCCACGGTGCCTTATGTTTGACACCCTTAGGTTAGAGCTTTTTTTCCCTCCTGCTATCACGAACAGAGGTGCCAGGGATTTGAGGCCCAGTGAAAAAAATTTCACTTGTGGCCCCACCACTTTATTATTGCAAACCCTGCTAACCCCAAAATTGAAGCCTACACAGACATTCAAGCAGACTTTCTGCCTTTATTTAGATAAATACATCAATTTTGTACAAGACTGATATATGCAAGCCATTATATATATGTGTGTGTGTATATATCCTACATCCTAGGAGAGCGTGATCATGGAGCAAACTAAATCATGAAAAAAGTTGATAGTAAGTCGACAAAACAAACCTAATACTAGGAAAGAAATATGTATATGAGTTTATAAGTATGTAAGTATGAAAACCTATTATTTTATAGTGAAAGGTTAATAATTTTGTTTAAAAAAGGACTAATTGCTTGTTCTATTTTTTTTCTAGGCCCCCATTAGAAACGTCATCACTTCTCTCCCCTTTACAGCACCCCTGATCATCATCACAATGTCTCCTGTGATAAAGGATTATTTTTGATGGTTCATCAGAGCTGCACCTCAGCAACCAAATTCTACAAAGCAACGGTTTAATTTTTAACTTTCTGCCTGCAGTTTGGATTATTGTCACAGTTGTTTATGGAGCAACTGAATGACCTTCTCTTGGAATATTTTGTTAGCAGGATTTATGAATATGTTGTCTTGAGAAGGGTCAATAGAGGCATGATCACAGAGCAAAAACTGACTGCTGTCAAAGTCCAAAGACCTCATCCAACTTCTTGTTCCTGGCAGTGATGCATTGCCTGCACATAACAACTGTAATTAAGCACACATTTTTTTTAAAAGGGACCGATTGAGAATGATAACAACTTTGTAAAAAACAAAAATAGTACAGTTCTTGTATTTATCCAAAGGAACCTGAAACGACTTCTTCCAAAGTTTCCACTGAAATTATAATAAGCAGTGTTGGGTAAGTTACATTACTAGTTACTTCCATCAAAAGTAACTCAGTTACTTCAAGTTACTCGTTACTTTCAAAGTAACTAGTTACTAGGGAAAGTAACTTTGGTTTTACTCAGACTTCTCTTGTTAATGTGTTGCTAACTGGATACCCAGCAAGAGTGCCAGTCTTCTAGCTTGCTTACTTGCCACAAGTACACTGTGCCACCTACCAAAGGAAAAAATAATGTCCATATTTCCACGAGAGGAATCCCACGCCTGGACCATTGTTGACCACCGCCATGATTCAAGCCCTCGTTACAGTGTCATGTGCGCTTTTTACATCCAACACAAAAACTGCAGTCGTGGTGCTTTTGATTGTACTCAGAACTCAGAAATTCTGCCTTACGAATAGGAAGATGTAGGTAACACCAGACTGCAGATGATTTGCATACAGGGCTGGACTGGGACAAAACCACCACATATCCAGCTTTACAGCTGTGGCTCCAGCAAACATCAGCTGATACTAGAAAGTAATATTAAATAAATTCAAACAACAGCTGATCAAACGTGCTGCTGTTGTTTAACGTGACATCCGGTGGTTGTCACGCCAGAAAGATCTGGCGCAAAGCGGACGATAAATAAACAAGAGGGAAAAGCCGATCAGCTGATCATTGATCAGTTTCATGATTAAAGTAGCAACAGGAGAGTGAGGGGAGAGAATGAGAGAAGAAGAGGCAGCTGTGCAGCAAAGACAGAATAACTCCAGCTTTGTGTCTTTTTCATTGTAGCTGAAGTACAGGACAAACTGTTCCTTTTCACCTAAATACGAAACGCGTAATAATTTCTCTGAATATGAGACGATTCCGTTTTTTACAGGACGGTTGGCAACTCTAATAATTAACCGTATGAACAAAGTAAAGTTCAACATCAGTAACATAGCACCACTCAGCTGTATAGAAACCCCGTCATGCTAGCTAGCACGCAGTACGAAAAAGTCAACACAACGAAAATAAACTACACCTAAACTTGGTTTATATCTGACCCAGAGAGACTGCAGGTCATAACTTCTTACCTGAAGTTCAGTTCACCTGACACTTGGACAGGCGGCCGCTTCGGGTCTCTCCTCCTGCCTCCCCTTTCTCTCATCCACCTGCTGGCCTCCACCACTTGCTAATGTTACTGAATCTGTGGAAGCTCCGCGATAGCCACCACACGAAGTAACGAATAACGAGCCTATCTAAATCCCAGTAATGAGTAACGCGTTCCTGATTTTGGCATAATAACTAGTTACCGTGCTCGTTACCACAATAATAACGTAGTTACTGTAACGCGTTACTTAATAACGCGTTAGTCCCAACACTGTTTATAAGTGATCCATCATATACTCTATCGAAGGATCTTCAGCTAGTAAATTAGGTTTTTCTGTTAATTTGTCAAGTAAATGCTGTTTTACACAAATGTGCTAAAGTTATTCACATTCTGACACTAAGACAGGGGTGTACAGCTCCAGGCCTGGTGTCCTGCAGGTTTTAGATATCACCCTGGGTCAACGCACCCGAATCAAATGATTTTATTGTTCATTACCAGACCTCTAGAGAACTTCAAGACATGTTGAGGAGGTAATTTAGCCATTTAAACCAGCTGTTTTGGATCACGGACACATCTAAAAACCTGCAGCACATGGGCTCTTGAGGCCTGGGGTTGGACAGCCCTGCACTAAGACATAAAGTCATCCTTCTGGGTACATGGATCATTGATTACAGAAGCCCTATTGGATGTGGGGTTTTGTTTGGCAAGACAAGAATATTATTCTTTAACAATCTTGGATTACAAACTTATTTCACACAATCACTGGGATATTGGTGTGATCCTGGACCTGATTTCGATATATTAGTATTGGAACAATACTGAACAAAAGGTAGACCACTGTTATGGAAATGTACCTGGAGCTAGTATCTCTAAAGCCTGCCCTCCCCTTGGTTGCTCAGACTACAATATTATTCTCTTACTTCCTTCTCTTACTTCCTCAGACAAAAACACAAACCAAACCAAATCCAAACAGAAACCAAATCCAAACAGAAACCATCAAGATATGGGACAATGAGTTGGTTGAGAAACTAAGAGGCGGCATAGAACTGACTGACTGGAATGTGTTTTTCAAAAACAATGATTCTGATCTTAACCTGCTAACTGACTCAGTTTCTTCCCACCTGATATTTTGTACTGATTCTTTTATTTTATCTAAGCAGGTTGTACCAAAATGACAGGCCTTGGGTCACAAAAGACCTGAAGATGTATCTGAAATTAAAAGAAATATGGGCATTTTTTAAGTGGTGATTCACAAAAATTAAATGAGCTAGGAAAGCAGTTGGCCAAAATCCACTACAAGAACAAAGTGGAGGAAAAGTTTACAACCGGGAATGTGAGGGAGGACTGGTAAGGACTCGACACCATGACGAGCAGAAAGCAGAGGCCAGTAAACTGGTCTGCATACTTTCTTGGATAAACCCACTTGAAGGTGTCATGACCCAACTATTCTAGCTGCTTCTGCCTTTGTCCCACATGCATGAAAGGAATCCACCATCATACCGAGACCATAAATCACAAAAACTATGACCCATGGCCACTCCAGCTTAACTGTCTCACAAAATAATAGATAAACTCTTGTCTATTGGTTAAATGGATCAGATATTTCTTACAGGAAAAATCCTCAAACAGTGTTGTAAACACAGGGTGTTGTCTCTCCCATTTTATTTTCTATTTACATAAATAATATAACCTGTAATCTCAACAATATGACACTTCTGAAATATGCAGACGACATGTCACGCATCTGACTGACGTTAATAGCCTGGCAGCACATCATCAGCAAGTAGATTTACTCATCACTCTCATAAATGAAAGCTCCTTGGAGCTGAATGTTTCTATAACCAAAAAGCTGTGCTGCTGTTGGAGAGTGACACCTGATAATGCGTTTCACATACTGTTTCAACCAGTGGAGATCAAAGTGCAGGTGGTAAAGCCCACACCATTATGCATGGTTTGTCAAATCTGCAGTACAACTCATTCCAACTCTGGCGCTACAGTAGATGGTTCCTGCACACATTTTCACAAAATAATTAATCTCAAATGCTATTAACATGATTAACAATTCATAATGATTTTTATATGTGCATGTATATATCCAGGGATATATGTATGTATGTATGTGCATGTGTTTTTACGTTTTTTGTTTGTTTTGTTGTTGTTGTTGTTGTTGTTGTTTGTTTTGTTTTTTACAAATTATCTGGTTGTTGTTCTTTACCTGCATTTGGCTACCATCAAAAACGAGTAAACTGGCAAAATCTACCATTAAGTTATGTTTGAGGTCAGGAAATGTGATTATGTTCTGGTTAGAACTGGTAGTGATGTTTGGGCTGAGTCTTATATTTTTATTAATACAATCAAGTGAAAACAAAATCTACTACATTTATTTGACAGAAACTAGCCCCTTCCACACAAAACAAAACACTTAGAGTTGTTGATATGTACCATACAGAAGATACAGAATCAGGGCCCACTCTAGCGCGTGTTTAGTATCTAGGATACACAGGCTTTTCAGAGCAATCAATTGTGTCTGAAGTCAATGTGAAAACCACAGACATTGTTGACATTACATTCCACTTTGTCATGATAAAAATCTATGAGCTGTGATGGAGAGCTTCCCAGAGATTCTGGTTTATTTGGTAGAGAAGAACTCCATCTTCTGGCAGCAGAGCCTCTTGCACAGCAATACTGTAATAAAAACCAGGGCTCTAGACTAACTTTTTGCCGTGGACGCACCGGTGTGCCTAACTTTATTGCAGTCCATACAGACAATATTCATTTCTAAATTACTAACTAACAATCTTGTGTCCAAAAAGTTGATTCTGTTCATCTGGAAGTAGCGTTTTGTGGGAGAAACGTTTCGTCACTCATCCAAGTGAAGAAGTCACTTGGATGAGTGACTTCTTCACTTGGACGAAAAGGAAATTAGTGATGAAAACACTAATTTCCTTGCAGGGATCATATGACTATAAACTAGATATGCAAACAGACAGTTTGAGCGAATATAATTAGCTTTCATATTGTTTGTTGTCCAAGCAAGATGCATCTATTCTTGCCCCATCCACTTCCACATTTGCTGAAATGGAAGCTTCCACAATATAAAGGTCACAGTCTTTCAGAGATTAATTTTTGGTTGTTAGCTGGCAAAACTATTATGCCAGAGCAGCACTAGTTAGCTAGGGCAGTAATTTACCTTGCAGGCAGAGTGTGGACCCAAGTGAAGGACTGAAATGCACATCTAAAATCTAATCCCAGCTTTCTTACTGGAACTCTAGGGAAAACTTGAATAAAATGCAAACTATAGAACATCAGAACTCGAAATGAAATTACTCAGCAACACAGAGATGACACGAGAGAGACACACAGCATCATGGAGGATGTGACAAAAGACAAAGGGAAACTACAACAACATAAACATGCAGTAGTTATCCTGACAGAATGTTACCTCTGCATCAGGAGCTGCCTGTCCAAATCACGGACAAATAGTATCCCACATTCTTGATTTTTAGTTCAAAAACAGTTCTTATAATAACTTATTACTCTTGAAATTTTGGAGGTTTTAGCTGTTTGTACAGCAAAGTTACAGGAGAATACAAATAATTATGAGTCAGTCAAAATGTTCTCGGTTTGTGGAAATAATACCACATAACACATGAAAACAATAATGTAATGTATAATTTTCTGTTGTAACCCACAAACTGAACGGTAATGTGACAACACTCTTTTATTATTTTACAAAAGTAAAACATCACTGCTTCCATGTCTACCTGGTTGTAAAGGAGGAGGAGTTTACTGGAGTTTACGCCAAGGGTAGGCAACCTTTCTGATGGCGAGTGCCATTTAAAATTTCCTCAGAGGTCAGTGTGCCATATGATTGCATTAGCAAGAAGTTTAATAACGCTCTATATTAACAGTTACACACTATATAGAACCACTTTATAGAATTATATTTGTTCACAGATGTTGGCAGCTATCAGTGAATAGTTATCAGCTATTTTGAAACAAAAAAAGACACTTTTTATCCATAACAAGAACTCCATAACGGCTACCTGAGGACACTCATATGAGAGAAAATCTGCTCACACAGATATGTAGAGCCAAATATTGTCAGTAAGGCCTCTGCAATGTTCTGAAGACAGTTAAACTTGTCAGGTAGTGATGTCCAGCAGGTGAAAATGCAAGCGCCATGAACACACACAGCTGTGGATTCCAGCTGCTTGGATGTTGCATTAACTCAGCCAGTTAATGCAAGACAAATCTAGCTGCTCATTAAAGATTTCTGGTTTGATCAGAAAATAAAACATTTGGTCCACACACAGCTGTGGGTCCCAAAAATGCATTGTGTCTCGAGTCTACGGATGTATCCGTGTATCTCCGTGGTGCTGATGCTGTGCTGAGCAGACAGCTCCTGAAGCTTTTGAAGTGTCGGACTGTGGAAAGCTAACAATGTCCCTCTCACCAGTAGGCTAAGTTATTTTTAGCCAATTACAAGTTGAATCTGGTACTTGGGGTTGTTAGTTAAGATACCGTCATTAAGAAGAGGCACAACTAATGTGTCTATGCGAGCTGATTTGCGATGTGCACCGCTGGCGCGGCCATTTATTTTTTGATGCACCTTCTCAGATTAGTACACAGCGTGTCGTGCCCAGGACTGGACTGGGACACAAAAAAAAACAGCCCCGGCATTTTGACTAAAGACCGGCCCACCAGGTATTAAACCCATAAAGCCTTTGAATGAAAACAAATGGCCTGCCTGGCCTGCATTTGTATAGCACTTTTCTAGTCCCTAAGGACCCCAAAGCGCTTCACACTACATTCAGTCATTCACCCATTCACACACACATTCATACACTGGCAATGGCAAGCTACATTGTAGCCACAGCTGCCCTGGGG
>NW_024584278.1:0-2414 GCF_018398535.1 Haplochromis burtoni
GTTATCAGAGAAATTATGCAAATGTTATGTTTGTATGTACTGGTAATCTATTTATCATTTATCATGATTCCTGCTCTGATGATTACTTTCTTCTACTTCTGTAATTTTAATAGATAAAGGATGATGAACATTAAGCTCCAAACAGGATGAGTGAGGAAGACCACAGAGGAGAATCATGGCTGTAGTAAAATAATACATGCAGTTGGTTTTTTTTTCATGGTGGAGGAGCAACTTCTGATACTATCTTAAAGAAAAAACACATCAAATTGAAGAGTAAAAATAATGACAACAATATGTCTACATTTTTTTATTAATTTCTTAAAGTAAATGCAGTCTTGTCATGGTCAGAGTTGCCCACTCATATTTAACTAATTCAAATACAATTACTGCATATCAATGCTTATGTTCTAATAAAAGGCATTGTTTAATACTTCTTCCATGACAACCCAAATAAATCAATGATAGGGAAACGGGAAGATTAGTAATCAGGCAAGGTTTACTGTTCATTTACCATGCCCTGATAACAGTAAGCTTAACAAAAGAAAAATGTTGGGGACGAGAACCGGGCGGCTGAGCCAGATCAAAGACATTACTAAAACAAAAAGACGCCAACAGCTTCCCTAAAGCGGAAATAAAATAATATGCAAAACAAAAGGCCTGTGTACCTGCTTGACACATAAGGTCAGTCACAGGACACAAAAGTGTCATCACCTGCCTAACCTAGTGTTTTTAACACTTAAAGCTCAGTTGAATGTGTTTGGGGTACCCCGATCTTATCTGTCCAGCCTCACACCCAAACACTCTATTCACACACACAGACACCTACTAACAAAAGTTCAAAGACAGTCTGAAGCCAACCTGCTGGCCTGGGAGCTTGTTTTTTGAAATTATCCCAGGCAAGCGATTGGTCTACTGTTCCCCAGATCAGCCAATAGAGACGTGCCAATTACCTTTGTATTGAGTGTATTGAGTATTGAATGAGGCTTGACACCTGAAAGACAAGAGTAAGAGAAAACAAAGAGCTGGGTACCATGGCATGTAACAGATGTTTTTCCATGCTCAATTTTGATTGTCTCAGTAAATATGTTAACTGCAAAAACATTGAAAATCTAATTCAACTCACTTGTTCAATAGAAAATAATATTTTCCTTCTTGTTCGTTAATTTTCACGTCACTCTAAGTAATAGTAGTCTTAGAAGTATAAAAACAACTTTCAATTCTCATAATTTATATGAAAGTCTTTAATCACATCTTTTACAATATATTTTAAGCAATATGCTTTTGTCTTTTTCTCTGACACGCATTGTCTTTAACATTAATATTATGAATTACCTATACAATATCTTGCCTTTTGATTACAGGTTTCATAATTTTTTTTTCATACTGTAACTCGTATAAATATTTCTGCCAATACTATTTTGATTATATTTTATACATGAAATAACAAGGCCGTACATTGCCTTAACATTTTTTAGTTTTTGCTTCATTATTAGAATTAAATTAGTATTATTTGTTAATTCAATGCAAACTGATGTGTGGGACAAGAGTCACATGACATAGAGCCAACCCACTTTTGATCTTTCGGCATTTATTGAGGTGTTGCGTCGCTCGGACAGATAACGTAGCTTTCATTGCGACAGGAAACGTTTATATGTGGTTACGCTGTCATTACATATAATTATTATTAGTACACTGAACTTTTCATCGAGGCCTACGTGGACAAAAATTTTCGGTTTACCCACCAACAATAAAATGGAAAGGTGAGTAATTAACACTAAAAATGGGACTATTAACAAGAAACGAGAACATTCTAGCCATTTAATGCCAGTTATTTTCCTCAGTCTAATTAGAGAAAATTGTTTTAGATTGTTTGCGCTTTGTGTATAGTCTTCGTCCAGAAATGTGTCTAAAATCGAAATTTTTAGAATTTGAAAACCTCAATAATATTGATATACTAACCAATAGAGAGCATATATAGAAATATAGCATATACCGAAGATTAGATTTTGTAGTCTTAGGCGTACATTTAAAAGTAACACCCTCCAGTTAAGCTTAGTGAAAACTGCTCAGTCCTTTGACTTTTGATGTTGTATCTTTTCCAAAAAATATATATTCATTGAGAAAAAGAAGTGATAACACTTTGTGATAACAAAATGTATATGTAACATAGTATAACATTATTAATATTACTAAATTAATTAGGGAATGGTGACGATGAGAAAATGCCAGATTTTGAGTAGAAGACCATAAAACTCTGGAGAGTGCACCAAGTGGAGGAGTTCAAGTATCTCGGGGTCTTGTTCGCGAGTGATGGGAGAAGGGAGCCGGAGATCGACAGACGGATTGGGGCTGCAGCTGCAGTAATGCGGACGCTGCACCGGTCCGTCGTGGTGAAGAGGGAGCTGAGTGTAAAA
>NW_024584278.1:2818-19484 GCF_018398535.1 Haplochromis burtoni
CCTCTTTGCTTAGGCTGCTGCCCCCGCGACCCGACCTCGGATAAAGCGGATGAAGATGGATGGAATTAGGGAATGTGTGTTACACACAGTGGATTATTGCTTGTGTTTTTTAACTATAGTGTTAATTACAGTACCGTAATTTGCACTGTGAATTTTAAAATTTAGAACTTAGAGATAGTTTATTAGTAAATAAACATTAACGAGGGCTGTGTTAGTTAGCGCTTGTATGTCCAAAAATCTAAATGATACCTGTTATGTTGTTGGCATAGAAAAAGTCACCAAAAAGATTTTTTGGCATCAATTACTACAGTGTGGGTACTTGGAGTGCCCCAAAATGTTTTCTGAAGTCTATTAAAATTTAATGAAGAGTTCACATTTCATATGTTATTGTTGATCAGTATTGCAAGGTTGATCTCAGTATAACAGATCTGTTCATATGTTGTTTTTTTTTTGTACTAATTTTAATTTGTCTAAAATTTTCAGGACCTGCACTTTTTCAGTTTTTGGAAAGGCAAGTAATTTAACAAACAATAATGTGATAATAATATACACTTACAGCACAATAAAGGTATGATGTGTTAATGTCACTGTTCTCTTTTACATTAAAAGGCACAGACAATTTCAAAACCCCTGCCCAATATATTAGAGGTCATTCACAAGTATGCTGAACCCAGGACCAGTCTAAAGACCTACAGTGTTCACAAAGTGCATGGCTTTTGGGAAAATGTCTCAAGAGATTTGGGAGTGCCTAATACATGTCTTAATAGGAAAAAAATTGTCAAGGCAGTCCTGCAGTATGAAAAGGTAAGCAATGTTTTTTTAGTATTTATATTTAGTCCATTTAAAAAATACTTTAAAAAAAGAACAGTTCTTTCTTTGTTTGAACTTCCTGTACTAAAAATTATTATGCAAAAATCAAATATTTTTACAGACCACATCAGGGGTAGAGGGTCCCTTGCTACAGACTGATTTTCCTACTGCAGAGACAACACTTGGAGATGATTTTCCTTCCATTGTAAGCAATGTGTCATACACTTACTGTCAGATTTAAAAATTTGAAGCCATCATGACAACCTTATCCAGCCATTGTAGTTATCCTGCTTTTTAGATACAAATAAAACAAATTCACTCCAAAATGTCATCTTGAAAATAATTTAAATCTTGAAACAGAGTAATAATGAGTCATATGGAGAGCAAGAAAGTAGATTACAATAGACTTCTCAGCAGGTAAACACATATGAAAGCAAGCCACCAAACCATGAGGTGTAGAGCCTTAAGCACCCACAAGAGAGCCACACAAAGACCTGAGTGTCACATCTGACCCCCATTTTAAAGGAGTAACCAACTCATCCTCCTGCTGCTGACTAACTTTTCACTCCATGTCTTCCACTCTTCTAATTTCTCCATTTGATCTTGTTATTGCCCAATCAAGTTCCAAAATCTGAATCAGAAGATTACTTTTTCATTTACAATAATTAGAGTAATATATTCCTTTAATGAAAATTTTTTCCCTTATAAAACCTTCATTACATAGTGATTTTTTTCAAAATATTTTGTAACTATGTGCTTTAACAAAGACATACAGAAATTTCAGTCTAATTGTTATGTTTTAATTAATTTGTGATTCGTTAGAGTGAGGAAGACATTGTTGCGCCAAAGTCTCCACAAGCTGTAGGAAATGTACCTTTACCTTCAAGATACGAGGTAATTATTTGTATTTTATTCAGTATTACATTGTGATGCTTTGGAAAAACATTAATTTGTAAAGAAACGAAATCGCTTTCTCTTCACAGGATGCACTTCAAAAAACTGCAGAGAGCGGCATCCATACCCCAGACACACAATCCCTCGAGAGTGACTCTAAATCTTCGTCTTCAAATGCAAATGCTAAGGTAATTTCATAACTTACACTGTTTTTAATACACAACAGAGAAAGAAAACACAGAGTTTATATTTTTGTTAAACACTATCATGTAATTATTATATTTAAAATTTCAAGTGTTTTGAACAGTAATCCGAAGTTTAAATTTAAACTTAAAATCTTTTTGTGATGATCTTTTGAGGTAAAATAAATATTTCTTAGTCATATTCACTTACTAAGACAAATTTACTAAGAGATTGTGAAACTTGTCCTATGGGTTCGTTAGTGAAATTGTAACATAATGATGCTGTTGGATTTTCATAGAGACACTGTAGTGACAAACATTGAAAGTGTTTATATATTTTTTAAAAATGTATATCTGATTGTTGCAGAGGAATGAATCAGATGAATCAGCTAAAGTCAACACAGACAGTTGCAGTTCTGAAGACAAATTTTTCACATCTGGTTTGCCACAGCAGAAAACTTTCTTTTTCATAAATGAGAATGAATGGAAGGAGTTACGGCAACATCAGTCAGGAAGACATTTTAAAGGATTGCAGTGGACAAATATAATTGCCAGTGGAATCAGAACACTTAACCCGTACTGCAGTTTTGGATTTCGGAGACACAGTGTGAAAAAACTCTCTTCAAGATCAAAGGCACCAGTTTTCAGGTGTATGGGGTACTGCAGATTTCAGGACTGCCCTGTCACTGTGGCTGTGGTGGTTTATGACGAAGAGACACTGAAAGCAGAAGTCGTTTTCAAAGGAGGTGAGGTCTGCCATAATAACAAAGAGCTGAAAAGGCGGCCTGTGCGTGCACAATCACGTCAAAGTGCTGGAGAACTCCTCAAAAACAAATTACCAAGGAGCTTGTACTTGGAGTCTTTACAGAAAGTGCCACAAAAGGTGATCCAATCTGGAAACAGAGATGATGCTCCAACAAAAGAAGTGTTGAAAAACATTGCATGGTCTGAAAGAAAAGCCAGTAGAGCAGATCCCAACGAGTTGATTAGCTTACAAAAGATAATTCAACAGTATCAGGACACTGAAAAGGACGTACTGCAGAAGATTCTGATGCATCCAAAGGGCATAATGCTATGGTCTAAGAAAACCTTGTCAGTTTTTCATCAAAGATGCAAAGAAGACATTGTGTACTTTGATGCCACTGGAAGTATAATAAGAAAAGAAAGTGCTGGAACGCCACCATACTATGTGTATGAGTTGGTTGTCAGAAACCCATCCAAAGGTGCTTCTCCTCTTCCAGTTGCTACATATGTCACATGTGACCACACTACAGCCTCTGTGACATACTTCTTGCAGGCCTTTCAGACTGATCTGGTAAGAGCATTTGGTAATCGGGCCTACAACAGGCCTGTCATGTTCATGTGTGATGGATCCCTGGTACTCCTCCGATCCATTTCCATGACATTCTGCAGAACAAGTCTAGAGGATCTGCTGCAGAAGTACTATGTCTTACTCACTGGCCAGCATTCAGCACAGCAATTCAACATTCCCATTCTTCATCGATGTCTGAGCCATGTCATGAAAAATGCCAAGGACCTTTGTAAAAAACAGTGAGTACATTTATATGAATAATTAAAAAAAGAATACAAGATATGTAATGTAAAGGTCCTACTAACAGTGATTTCATTTGTTCATTTTCCCAGCATTCCAGAGAACTACAGGCTTGGAATGCATGTGTTTGGGCTCCTTGCATGCTGTGATAACTTAAAAGACATGGATGATGTTGTCCATAGTGCAGCAATAGTGTTTTGCAGTCCTTGTAGTGGAAGGAATGTAACAAAACACTACAACAACTTGAAAATCCTTATGCAAAAACGGGGAACCTTGGATTTGGATGAAAAGACTGTGATTGCTGAAGATTACAAGGTTAGCTAAGATTTTTTTTTTAAGTAACCATATTAATAACTTTTTTACTTGTGTCTGTCCCAAATGAATTAATGAATTCACATTATTTTAAAAATATATATTTTAAACCACAATAACATTTTATATAATTAATTTTTCTTTGGTTTGATAACTTGCTGAATACAGATATATATCTGTTTTACAGACTGACGTTCAGAATCCCCCCTTGAAGACCCATTTCCAGGCAATTGTTGACAATGCAACACTGGACTGTGAGGGCGAAAGAAACCGCTTTCATGCACCCAAATTTATTGCCGGTCTGGTAAATCACCTTCTACCACATGCAACTTTGTGGTCATCATTGATGCTCGGTATGTTTTTTTATTTGTTGTATTACTATCTGAAATTGTCAGTTATTAATTAATGCAAATGTGCTAAATGTTGAATTATCTATTTTAAATATGTTTTTGAATTACTTGTATTCTCCTTAGGGGATCTTGGACGTCATGGTACTGGTCCTGCTTACCAGCAGCTCAGTAAACTCTATGATGACATTCAGCAATCCAAGAACCAGGTATCATTTTGAGAAGAATAAGTGAAAAAGAAACATAAATTGTACATAAATTTACAATACATAGATACTGACTTAAACAATGTACTATTGCATTTAAGAATTTTACACAAGACAATAGAACCCAAGGAATCATGGAGAAAAGCCAGTGGGATTTGAAAAAAATCCATATCCAGAGAAGGAGACTGACAAGGCTTGATGACTTTGTGGAAATTTATCAAAAAATGCACGATGCCCTCCTGCTTGAATATGCAGACATGAAAAAATCAAGACAAAAGGTATGAATAACTTCCTAATAATGAAAAATGTGTTTCATACAACTAGAACAAGAAACTAAGAAAAAGTGACTATATAATTAAGAGATGATAAAATTAAGTAAGCATTAAAAGTATGTATGTGTAATCAACAGTCTTTTCGCGTGGAAATGGAGAAATGGAAAGACAGACGCATTAAACGAAAAGGTGTGTATGTGTCACCGTTAGTGACAGAACTGCCACTGAAGAAAAAGAGAACTGAGGTAAGTCATCATGTTCCCATTATTTTCAATAATTAAACCTTGTGATGTCCTCCCGATTGCCATACTCCTTTTGTCCTCTGGGGTAAAGCGTATGCTTTGACTATTTATAAAGCATGAATTATAAATTATCATCCGTCTCCATGTTTCAATGTTTGATCAAACTGTATTACAACTGATTACCTGAAATCTTTATGTGTTTTGACATTGTATTCCACCTACGCATGGGCCTTAGTGAACCCCCACTTTAATGCCAAAAAATGCACGTCCATAGGTGACATAAGTGCAGGAGGAAGCTCAATTTTTTTGCTTTTTGCTGGTCACACTATGTACAGCTTCGTTTTCAGCAGTTGTAGGCCAAGGGCATTTGAATTAAACATGCTTTCAAGGCTGATTATTGTCTTTTGGAGACCTACTGTATTAAGCACAGCTCGCGTTCCCTGACTGCAGGCAAGCAAGTTTGCAATCATACACTAGCATGTTCTCTGTACAGCTGGACCGGGCATCACATACTGCCCGTGTTTTTATCTCATAGTTCCTCTGTTTACTTGGGACGTAATGTTGGACAGAGTCCTTTAAGGGGACTAGGCACTCATACACAGTCATATCAGTTCCTATGTGGTACACCAACAGCAGGACAGATGCTCACTCGTTACATACATCTCAAATTAGAACAAGTTTGTCTCATTTATGACCATATGCTTTTGTATATTCTATTATATTATATTAAGTCATTCAAAAATGTTATCTGTTAACAGGTAAAAGGGAAGAATACTGTTCAAACCTTTAAACAGGAACAGCACCAACAATATGATGCTCATCAAAACCAGGTATTGTTAGAGATGTTTTTAATGTCTACATTTATCTTTTGTGTGTTATTGTCATAAATGACTCTAAAAATTGACATGTGTCTATCTTTGTAGGATGAGAGCCAGGAACAAATAGCCGTTTGCCAAAAAATAGCAACATGCATGGTTAATAAAGCATCGGTCACAGTATGGAAAGGAGATTTATGTGCCTTCAAAGTGGATGCAATTGTTAATGCAGCTAATGAAAGTCTCTCTCACATGGGTGGACTTGCAAAGGCACTGTCTGCTACTGGAGGACATACTATCCAAGCAGAGAGTGATCTCTTCATTGCCAAAAATGGCAAATTACAGGCTGGACAAGTTGCAGTTACCACAGCAGGCAAACTACCTTGCATGAAGCTGATTCATTTGGTAGGCCCGTGTCTGCAGAATGACCCCACAGTGCACATGATAACCCATGCAAAGAACCTTTTAACTAAAGGTATTTTGAACGTCATGACATGTGCAGAAGAGCACAAATTTTCCTCTGTTGCCATTCCAGCAGTGAGCTCTGGAATATTCAACTTTCCAGTCTCAATTTGTGCTGATGTTGTAGTCACCACAATCAAAAAGTACATTGAACATAAGAACCCCACAAGTCCTCCATTTGAAATACACCTAGTAAACAACGATGATCCAACCGTGAAGGAAATGGAAAGGGCCTTCAAAGAGATCTTTTTGGAGCCACTCTCTGATGTCAGGAGGACAGTGAGTACACCCAATTTTTCCTTAATAAAAAAATTACTTGAAATGATCACAGCAGTAACAAATATTTTCTTTTAAATTCAACCCACAAATCAAGGGGCCAGAGGATTCTCCATCTACACTGGAAATGACAGAGCACCTTGAGAGAAACACAACCGGTCCAACAAAGGACACAGCATCACAGGTGATGTTTCACAAACAAACTCTAATTCATTAACTATGTCATCTGTTTGAAAAACCAATTTTTTTTGTACATATCTTTGTAATTATGTATTAGATTTTATTATATCTATGTGTTGATGGATGAAAAATAACAGACCACAGAAAAATGACAAATGTCAGTCCAACAATCAATGTAACTTTACATGTTAGTTACTGGCCTTAATATTACAAAAACAACAGTAACTGACTCAATTTTTAATTTCTTAATATAGTTTAACATCTCAAATAAATTACATTAAAATCTATGTTAAATTTGGAGATGTTTTCATGTTGTTGCATTAGGTACATAAAATTCTTTTAAAAATTAGATTTAAAACCGTTGTAATTGATTACAATGAATGTTCTCATAAGAAGGATTATTTGAATTTAGTTACTATTGTCTTGTTGAAACACAGGTCGCATATTTGTGGAAACAACAGGAAACGGAAGTTGTTGTTTCTGTGGTCCCATCTCAGATTAGAGGTAACAACTTTGTCATACGTCACAGTGAGTTCCTGACCCTTAGACCACACAGCTGGCTTGTTGGAGAGGTATGTAAACTAGTTATTTAAAAAAAAAAGTACTGCATAAGGTTAATGTTAAAGCTGGGGCAGGACATAGTTTTTCCCTACACATTCAGTAAGTACTGCTTTAGATCGACATTCCAGGCATATCCTCATGACTGAATACTGAGTATACGTAAGTAAAAATAATCTTTATTAAACTTTGTATTCCAAAACTTTATCATGTTTACAAAGTAATAAAAGGTTATTTATTATACTCAGGTCATTGAAAGTCTCCTGCACCACTGGGCCATTCGGCTAAATCAGGGGAATAATATCTACATTATGAACCACTACACGAGCGGTGTGATCCTCTATGGAGAGAGAGAACTAATCAGGAGACAAAGCTTGTCCAAGGTAAAAAAAATGTTTTATATATTCTAGAATTAATTTTTTAAAAGTTAATTAATGTCTCGAAATGGAAAAGGTATTGTTGCAAATTTGTAATTAATTCCTAATATGTCACAGGTGAACTTTGACAACTACAGAGCCATTTTATCCTTTGTGAACATTGGAAATATACACTGGAAGTTTCTGGTTAGTACGAGCAGCATTTCTGTGAAAACAGTTTGTTTCAATAACACATTATTGATAATTTATGTACTTTTAAAATTTATATATCTATCGCAGTACATAAATGCAGATGACAGCTGTCTGTATTTGGTCGATCCTTCAAGAAACTCTTTGGAGCAGGAAGAGTCTGACCGTGCAGCCAAAAGATTCCGGTAATTATGCGTTATTACATGTATATAATAACATGAAATATTAGAAAAGTGACAGGAGGACTTGAGGTCTTTTTCTAAAGGTGAACGTATGGTTGTAGATTAAAGTTTAATAAAATCTGTGGTTATCAGTTCTTTAAAGAATTTAAAAAAATAATTCAAAATTACTCACGTATGTAATTTTAAATAATAAAAAACCACTGACAGTGTTTAAGCAGTGAGACATTTGAGACAGTTAACATTTGTAGATTTAAAAGAACATGTTAATAATTTTGATACTTCATCTAACATAATCTAGAGCACAGGGCTTTCTGACACACCATTAAAAACAAGTGATATGATTAGCTATTATATGTGTCTTTTTTGTGTGACTTTTATCTTTCATTTTATATAAATGTGATGTACGTTATGTTCACAAAGTGAATACATTCAGCCAGTCTGCTATTGGCATACAGTCTGTTTGTGATAATACAGTTAACTGTGATAAATCAGTGAAAAATCACATGTTGTTGTCTACATAGACACAAATTCACATTTTGCTATTACAGCGGGGAAAATAAGTATTTGACACATAAGCATTTTCATCAGTAATGGGATTTCTAAGTGGACTATTGACACAACATTTCCACCAGATGTTGCCATCAAGCCAAATATTGAATTCATACAAACAAATCAGAACATTGAAGTATACAAGTTAAACCATAATAAATAAAGTGAAATGACACAGGGAATAAGTATTGAATACATGAAGATAACAAGGGGCAAAATGACATAGAAAGCCAGGAGATCACCTGAAATCTGTCAGTATTGATAGAGAAATCCTGTCCCCTATCAGTACTAATTGATATCAGCTGCTTTAGTCCTAATTGATGGCCTATAAAGGCTCCTCATTACCCAGAAGGCACACAGGAAAGACTTCATGATGGGTAAAAGCAAAGAACTCTCTCAAGATCTTCGTAATCTTATCGTTGAAAAGCATTGTGATGGGAATGGTTATAGGTGCATTTCCAGAATGCTGAATGTTCCTGTGAGCACTGTGGGGGCCATTATCCGGAAATGGAAAGAGCATCAGTTCACCATAAACCTGCCACGATCAGGTGCTCCACGCAAGATCCCTGTCCGAGGAGTCCAAAGAATAATCAGGAGAGTTCTCCAAGAGCCAAGAACCACTCGGACAGAACTTCAGGAAGACCTTGCATCAGCAGGTACTGTTGTTTCAAAGAAAACTATAAGCAATGCACTGAACCGCCATGGCATCCATGCACGCTCACCACGCAAGACTCCATTGCTGAACAAAAAGCATGTCAAGGCTCGGTTAAAATTTGCGCAACAGCATTTGGAGAAGCCTGTGGATTATTGGAAGACTATAGTATGGTCAGATGAAAGCAAAATTGAACTTTTTGGCAGCCATTCTACACACCATGTTTGGAGAAGGAATGGCACTGCTCACCACCCCAAGAACACCATACCAACAGTTAAGTTTGGGGGTGGTAGCATCATGGTTTGGGGCTGCTTTTCAGCAAGGGGTACTGGCAGACTTCATATTATTGAAGGCAGGATGAATGGAGAGATGTACCGGGACATTCTGGATAAAAATCTGCTGCCATCTACCAGGAAGCTAAAAATGAAAAGAGGGTGGACATTTCAGCAAGACAATGATCCCAAACACAAGGCCAAGGAAACAATGAAGTGGTTTCAAAGAAAGAAAATCAAGTTGCTTGAATGGCCCAGTCAATCACCTGACCTAAATCCCATAGAAAATCTATGGAGAGAACTGAAGATTAAAGTTCATAAAAGAGGCCCAAGGAACCTTCAAGATTTAAAGACCGTTTGTGTGGAAGAATGGGCCAGAATCACTCCTGAGCAATGCAGACGACTGGTCTATCCATACAAGAGGCGTCTAGAAGCTGTAATCACCAACAAAGGCTTTTCTACAAAGTATTAAATAAAGTGTGTTCAATACTTATTCCCTGTGTCATTGCACTTTATTTAATATGATTCAACTTGTATACTTCAATGTTCTGATTTGTTTGTATGAATTCAATATTTGGCTTGATGGCAACATCTGGTGGAAATGTTGTGTCAATAGTCCACTTAGAAATCCCCTTACTGATAAAAATGCTGATGTGTCAAATACTTATTTTCCCCGCTGTATTTGTAAAAACTGTTTGGAATCATGTTTGATTTTCCTTCCACTTCTCACGTGTATATCACTTTGTATTGGTCTTTCACGTGGAATTACAATAAAATTGATCCATGTTTGTGGCTGTACTGTGACAAAATGTGGAAAAGTTCAAGAGGGCCGAATACTATTGCAAGCCACTGTAGTAATTATTTTCTCATCAAATTCATAATGTTGGTTAACACACTTACACCCCCCCTTCTCCCTCTTCAGGTGCAGTGTGAGTTTTGTCTCAGATGGGCACATTTTGGATGTGCTCAATATGAGAGCAGCCTGGTCAAGTACTTGTGTAAAAAAAATGTGCATAATTTGTTATGAATACTGTTTCTTTTTCAGTTCTTTCTCCCTGTGTTCTGTTGGATCTATAAATGTCAAATATATGTATCTGTAAATATATTCAGTAAATATATACTGTAACTCTAATGGAGTGAGTTCATTGTCAAAGTTTATATAGTCAGGTGTTCCGATCACTTCAATGGTGACATGTGTATAACTTAAGCACCTTGGCATGCAGACTGCTTCTACAAACAAGTGCCAAACCATGCTACCTTTGTGAATGTGACCTACAAGCACACTTGTGGCAAACTGTCCTGGCTTTATGACTATGAGCTACAAGCATACTCTGATGGGCAAAGTTAAGTGGCATACCGTTGTGCTGGAATTACTATGTGACATCAGAAATTTGTATAAACTACTTAGGGAGGAAATTTTTGAGAAAGTAGGATGTTTTTTCCTAACACAGCCCTACATTTAAATTTATGCTTGAATATTGTGTGGCAGCAGAAATGTGCATAAATTACGTACAGTAGGACATTTTGCCAAAGTAGGGCAGTTTGTCAGGGGACACCGTAAAATTATCCTACGGGTAGGACGGTTTGCCAAAGTAGGACTGTTTGTCAGAACACCGGCTCCAGGGCAGCCTGCGCAGCCGGAGTTGGAGGCAGAGGAGCGGGACAGCCCCGCTAGGCCGGGGGTCGGCGGGCTGGCTAGTCTAGCCTCGCTGCCACCAGTCAATTCTGCGCGCCTGACGTCTGCCCAGCCGCCTGTGTGCAGGAGCTCACGGCCATGCCTGTGTGGCCGTGTCCGCTTGCTACGCGGCCGACCTCCGGACCAGCTTCGCCGTTGCCGCTGGATGCGCGGGCGGCCACCAGAATGGACGCTTCCCCGTCGCTTGGTCAGGGGCTGGGGCGCCGATGTTTAGGGGCCGAGTCTCGCCCCAGTTCCCCGGGGGGAGTAGGTTCGGCCAGATTGCTCCCCGGCCTCAATCGGGCGATGGGGGTATGTGGTGGGGCGTGGTCTGCGGTGCCGTGCGGACGCACCTGCACGGCATCCGCAATCACGCCCGCCGTGTTAAAACACGGGGACTCAGGGGTTGGTGGTGGTGTGGTGTGACGTGACTACAATAAAGTTGGCTCTGAACGTCGCTCCGTGGTCCCGCCGTGCCTTATTCATGCCACAGACAGATTGTATCCGTTAAAAATACCCTCAACCTTTTAAACATTAAAAGAAAAAACCCATTCCATGCATGCTAGACGAGGTAAGACTTTAGCTTGTTAAAGATTATTTTTCCTCATAGCATTGTATAGACTTGTTACGTTCCCTAAACACACTTAAAATGTCATTAAGTATTTGGATTTGTGGATTACAACAGCATAATTTATGTCACTCTCAGCAGATTGCTTCCCTGATTGGACATCATGAAATGGACATCCAAGGTGGACTGAGACAGCTCAAGATATGTAGCAAAAAACAAACAAACAAGACACCTTTATTGTCCTCCACATCTGTATCTCTGACTGGTGACAATTCACTCATGCACTCCATGTCCATGTCCAGTTCTGATAATACATCTAAAAGAATCATGGCTGTCACGAATATGTAGCTGGCGCAGTGATGACTTATCTTCCAGACTACAAAAATAAATAAATAATAATAATTATTAAAAAAAACTGATGGAACCATTAAACTAGTCGAGGGTGTCGGTTGTGAAACATGACTGTTCAGGAATATCGTCATCACTACAGCAAATGTGCCAAAGTTGAAAATCTGAGCAAAGTGCTTGTGAATGAGATGCAAGAGTGAGTATAATACTCTGTGACTTGAGGAGAAGGAGGACACAAAAGATTTGTCTGCTGTTGTTAAGGGATCCCAGATCAGGATGGTGGTTTAATGTAGTATTCGATTATATTATAAAATACAAATTTCTATTCTTCTGCTTTGATATATAGAAGAATATTACCTAAATGTCACCTATCATGCCCATCTGTAAATGAGAAACAAAACAAAAAAAACTTAAAACTAGTTGTTTGAGTTTTATTGAAGTTCTTTTGTTTCAGCTACATTTCATGATTTACGGCAACCTTTTTTTAATATCGCAATTTGTTCTTTGTATGCTCTGTCTGAATTAAGTTATGTGCTTATTTGCCACATATGCACACAGTCTCCTTCATGGATCATAAGATGTGAAGTTTAGTTGGGACCGGAATACAAGGATGCAGAGAGGCCAAAAAGAAGGCAGAAAGCATAAACTTAGCAGGGGCCAAGGAAGAACAGAATCTTAGCCATTAAACTGATATAAAGTAAAGCAACACGACCAGACAGCGTACACAGTGTGACAAGACAAAGAAGCATTACAAACGGAGGCTTTAAATACATGCAGGAGATAATCAGGGAGAGTGGAAACATAAGGTAACAAGTCACAGCTGAAACTAATTATGACAAAGGAGGCAGGACCAACAGCAAGGCACAAGAGACAGTGGATTATAATCCTAAACATGGAGACAGCAGTTTTACAAAAACATACAAAGTTGTAAAGAGGAGGCCAGAATAAACTAAAACAAAATGAATCAAATATTAATATACATTAATATAGTCCCAATAAACAAACAGTAAAACTTGTTAAAAGCTACCTTTCAATATCTTCAGTTTCTAAAAGGCACAATTACCAGATAAAGCATGTGGCAGTGTTGATATTTAACACAGACCACCAAGAAATGTTTTTGATGAATCAACTGTGGAATTTAACGTATCTAAAATTCATATTGTGGTATAATTTGAAGCATGTGTGGTAACAATATATGTATCGTGATATATTCCTTTGTGTGTCATATACATGTATATGATCTTAAAATGACTGAACATACACATGCCAGATATATTGCAGATGAATAAACACACTTCAAAAAAGTACAGAATGCCATTTTAAGAACATTTATTGTGCAAAACTTAAAACAAATTTAACTGACAAAACTTTTCAACTTTTTCCAAACAATGTAACACAAAATTCTTAAATAACAAATACAAATGAAGATAAATGCACGAACATTTCTGAATAAAATGCAAGTAAAATATCAGTAAAACACTAAACACTAAATTGTTTAAAATAAAGTGCAAAATGTAAATAAATACACATTACAATTCTCCCTGCTGTCCTGATTACTTATTTATATTGCACATAAAGCTGCACATATTTGAATTGAAAACCCTTCAAGTTTAACAGGTTCCTTTTCTGTTAAATATAGCACAACAAATTTCAAACTTGTGATATGTAGTGCAAATGCAAACACAACAATCACACAGATTCTGTCATGTGGGAGAGATTGCTTGAGCAAAAAGAGGCAGTTACCACAGGTCCTCTGTGTCCTTGGGAAGAGCTCACTTTGTTTAAATGACGAAGAATGGTCTGTCATTCATCTCTCCATCAATGCACCGAGACCATTTGAGGAAGGAACCAGAGAGAGGGATCAGGATCCACTACTTTGGTGGAAAAACAATGAACAAACATTCCCCTCTCTGAGCAACCTTACCAAAAGATACCTGACAGTGGTTGCAACATCAGTGCCAGCTGTGATTAACAGAAGAAATGCATTAAAGGGAAAAAAGGTTAATATGATACTATTCTTGAACGAAAACCTGTAACCAAAACCTTTGTTCTGCACAGACTAACTGAAGGCTTTGGGGGTTGTTAAGTTGTTTACTTAGTACATATATTTTCACCAGTTGTTGTTTTTGTTGTTCAGAATTTTAATTGTTATTTTTTGTATTATAGTTTCTCAACTGTACTTGTTTGTTTAAATTTGTTTACTGGTTTGGGTGCACTTTTTTGTAAAGGTTTTTCTAAAAAATATTCATAATAAAGCATTTTCTATGTAATTATAAATTTTTCTCCTGATTATGTCCTGGGTTTTAAAAAAACAACAACACTTAAGGTCATGAAAATTAATTAAGATTGTATCATTCAATGACGCATCCACTTTTTGGGGCGATCGTGGCTCAAGAGTTGGGAGTTCGACCTTGTAATCGGAAGGTTGCCGTTTCGAGCCCTGGCTCCGACAGTCTCGGTCGTTGTGTCTTTGGGCAAGACACTTCACCCGTGCTATGCCTACTGGTGGTGGTCAGAGGGCCCGGTGGCGCCAGTGTCCGGCAGCCTCGCCTTGTCAGTGCGCCCCAGTGGTGTGCCAGTAGCTGCCATCACCAGTGTGTGAATGTGTGGATGACTGAATGTGTAAAGCGCTTTAGGGTCCCTTAGGGACTAGTAAAGCGCTATACAAATGCAGGCCTTTTTTTTTTTTTTTACCATTTATTTATTGAAAAGTATCGGTATCAGCGATAGTGGCCCGTGTTTACTTGGTATCGGATTGATACCAAAATATGCAGTATCGCACACTACTACTAATAAGCTTGTGTGCTGCAGGGTAGCTTTAAATTTTAATTTGATAAGTTCTGGGACCTGCAGGTAAAAGAACCTTGGGAGGTGCTGGGTATGGATTTAATTGGACCACTCCCAGAAACGCGTCTAGACACACGTCCAGGACTGCAGCGGAGGTCTCTGCAATCATGAACTCTAAGTTACACATGTTTGGGATGGTCAGGAAAATCATCACTGACCAAGGAAAGGAGTTTGTGAACTTGTGAAAGTGTTATTCGTACCTTGACATATGAAATGATGTATTTAGGCTAAGTCTGCTCATGCAGCTCAACAACAGCATTTTCAGCATGCTGAATATTAAACATGCTGTCTCCAGTGCTTACCACCCCCAGACCAACGGGCAGGTAAGCATTTGGATATCTAACCTCGAGTAACTCATATGAAATTAGTCATGCTTATTTATCCATTCTACAATACAACTCAAAGGATGAGAGGACCAACCAGAACATTAAGCGTGCTCTCAGAAAGTACGTCAACCAGAACCACGATGACTGGGACGTTCACCTTGCTGCTGTGGTGTATGCTACCAACACTGCATTCCTGTTTTGACATTTTGTATTACTTTTAAGATACTTTACAGTGTAGCATCATTTTAAGAATGTGTTTTTAAACTTAATTTTTAAAAAAAGTTATTGACAAGTGCAAGAGAAAATGAAATAATGGAGAGATTTTGTGTGATTAGTACTCCACCCGTCACAGTCCCTTTTTCCTGCTCTTCCACCGACATCCACCTCTTCCTGCTGTGATGAACACCTGTCCCATGGGTGAGGACTTTGAGGTTGCAAACCCAGAAGAGGACATCAACACAAGAGTTGAGGAGATGACTGTTCTGATTAAAACGGTCTGTACAATTAAAGAAGGGTGAGTGACAGGGAAAGGAGATCTGTTGAGGCAAAAAGGGAAAATGTAATACAGTGTGCTGGTCAAGCAGGTGATGATGCTCTTTTGTCAGGTGATCCAAAAAGGAGAAACTGGATGAGATGTAATAGGTACTCAAAATTACATTTTGATTTAATGTTAAAAATGTATTAAAGTTTGTATGTCATGCCACATATTTGCATTATTATTAGATCCACCAACTGAGAGGAAGTTTCTCCTAAACCACTCATATGGGACTCCTCAATGGCAGATTGATCATCAGTATGTCAGTCCAGGAGCAAAGTGGCAGAAAGACTTGGACCCTCTTCAGTTCAGTCTGGTAAGGCGCATTTCTGTTAAACCTTAATAAGTCAAAGTCATTAATGGTTTTATAACTGCTGAAGCATGAGAAATAATGCCAGCCTTGTTTTGTAGTTTCCCTCTTAATCTGTTTCTTTATTATTTTCTATATTATACTGAAGCAAAATCACATGAATTGCTCTTTTCATTTAGGTGGAATATGTTTTGGACCAAAACCGACCTCCAGGAAAGCTCCTAGTGTAGGAAGACAATCACTGCCTGAAGACTTTTGGATCCTGGGTTTGGAACAATCCATGGAATCTACTGTAAGTATATGTGGTTACTTTGTCTAATGTACCGCAAAGAAAATATCATGTAATGCAAGATTTTAAGAATAGTAACTGAAACCATATTCTATTGCTTTTTGCTATTTTTTTCAGATTGGGAATGCTTTTCTGGAGATTGTGGGGGAAGCTGCACAAAGACGTAATCTATCACGCTGGTACATGTTTTTCTTTGGTTTTAGCCATGAAAGGTTGTTGTGTATTGATTTTGGTTTTTTGTGCGTGTTTCCTTTAGGGAAAAGATTTTCACATTGCTGACCTCTACGTCATGGCCACCTGGAAGGATCCACAAGTCAACCTGCTGCGTTGCTTGCCAGTATGTTTTTCGTTGGTTTTACGTGTGCATGTTTACCAATTTGTACCAATACCTGTAGGAAAACTTTAGGTCCACGGACATCCTGCTTTTTCCAGCTTGGAG
>NW_024584279.1:0-12706 GCF_018398535.1 Haplochromis burtoni
GACCTACGAACTTCTAACCCCTGCGATTCAGTGGTACAGTTTGAGCAGGAGCTGAATACTGCGACTGAAAAACACACAGTGTATTCCCAGCTTTAGATGTTATAATCCTATACCTTTGATAATTGCAATCAATGATAACTTCATGCATTGTTTTTAATGTTTAGCATGTGAACAAAGTGAAGGCTTTTACTATAAATAACTTTTTGTTCAGTTTTTCTCCCGAAACACCTGAAATACTTTCAATTCAATTTAAATTCAATTCAATTTTATTTATATAGTACCAAATCACAACAAAGGTTGATTCAAGCCACTTAACCTCAAGGACTAACTGTAATATATAAACATAAAAATATAGAGCATGCTCTTGTGTTGCAGTTGAAGTTCCTTTGAGAATTTCAGGTCCAAGGTGTTGGTTTTCTTTTTAACAACAGTTTAATGCGTAGCCCATATAAAGTCTTTGTGTATTCGGAGGTATTTAAAGCTGTCCACTGTTTCCACAGTTGAGTTATTCATGAGTACTGGCAGATGAATGCTCCTCCACGTTCATGTAATTCACAACAACCTCCTTTCTTTCTGAGATATTCAGGCATAAATGCTTGTTTTGGCAATAATCTTCCAGGGCTGTCTCATCAGTAAGTGAACTCAATCCTGTAAACCTCTCAGTTATGTTATTAGCTCTTTTTTACCCCAAGCTGTCATGGGTGTAGAGTGAGTGTAGGAATGGGTTCAGAGCACAGCCCCTTGTCTGTTATTTGTACAGTACTTAGTGATTATATGTCTGTACAAAGCATTTTATAAATAAACATACTGAGGTTTAATCAGCTGTGTCACCAGATGAATCAATAAAGGGATTGTCTCTTCATTTTTAAATCTGCTCATTTTATTTCTATTTGTTTTAATTTTACAGATATGGGTGAAATTCTTTCTAGATAATTATTTTCTGACATTTTGAGAGTTTTGGACATAAACACTGATGCAGTGTTTAGAGACAAGCAGGAAACCTCAGTGGAAGACTCCTGGTCGGGGTTTCTGACTGCACAACAAAGTATATGCCAATAAAAGACAATTAATGTCAGCTTGACAGTCATACATGTTATAAGAAACAACAAGCTATCACAAACAATAGATAATAGTTTACAACACACAAAGCTCAGCAGCACTAAATTAAAGTTATCAGAGCATATCAGACTGTAAATTCTGCCATCACAGTATTTAATTGTCTGCCATAGCTGCAGAAGTGTTAAACACACATCTCTTGGCTTCCTGTAATGAGTCACTGCCCCATAAGGCCCCTCCCCCCGGTCTCTGACTCAGCACCTCCTGTCTGTCCTCATGTTCACTTGTTCCCTCCCCTTCTTATCTCCACTTTGTAGATGGGTGTAAGCAACATGTGGCAATCCGTAAGAGCTCACAGGCCCCGTTCACAGCAGCAGCACATGTTGTTTAGATCAGAGCTCAGACTAGTTTCAGTTATAAGGAAGTGAAACTCACACAGTCACTGACACTGAGAGGAGAAATGGCGCAGAAAGGAGTTCAGCTGGACCAAGAAACCTTCTCTTGTTCGATCTGTTTGGATCTGCTGAAGGATCCGGTGACTATTCCCTGTGGACACAGCTACTGCATGAACTGTATTAATGGCTTTTGGGATGGAGAGGACGAGAAGAAAATCTACAGCTGCCCTCAGTGCAGACAGACTTTCACAGCGAGGCCTGTCCTGGTGAAAAACACCATGTTAGCAGATTTAGTGGAGGAGCTGAAGAAGACTGGACTCCAAGCTGCTCCTGCTGATCACTGCTATGCTGGACCTGAAGATGTGGCCTGTGATTTGTGCTCTGGCATGAAGCTAAAAGCTGTGAAATCCTGTCTGGTGTGTTTGGTCTCTTACTGTGAGAAACACCTTCAGCCTCATTATGATGTGCTCCATTAAAGAAACACAAGCTGGTGGAGCCCTCCAAGAAGCTCCAGGAGAACATCTGCTCTCGTCATGATGAGGTGATGAAGATGTTCTGCCGTACTGATCAGCAGAGTATCTGTTATCTCTGCTCTGTGGATGAACATAAAGGCCACGACACAGTCTCAGCTGCAGCAGAAAGGACTGAGAGGCAGAGAGAGCTGGAGGTGAGTCGACAAAACATCCAGCAGAGAATCCAGGACAGAGAGAAAGATGTGAAGCTGCTTCAACAGGAGGTGGAGGCCATCAATCAGTCTGCTGATCAAACAGTGGAGCACAGTGAGAAGATCTTCACTGAGCTGATCCATCTCATCCAGAAAAGAAGCTCTGATGTGAAGCAGCAGATCAGATCCCAGCAGGAAACTGAAGTGAGTCGAGTCAAAGAGCTTGAGGAGAAGCTGGAGCAGGAGATCACTGAGCTGAAGAGGAAAGATGCTGAGCTGAAGCAGCTCTCACACACAGAGGATCACATCCAGTTTCTACACAACTACCCCTCACTGTCAGCACTCAGTGAGTCTACAGACTCATCCAGCATCAATATCCGTCCTCTGAGCTACTTTGAGGATGTGACAGCAGCTGTGTCAGAGGTCAGAGATAAACTACAGGACATTCTGAGAGAGGAATGGACAAACATCTCACTGACAGTCACTGAAGTGGATGTTTTACTGTCACAACCAGAGCCAAAGACCAGAGCTGGATTCTTAAAATATTCATGTGAAATTACACTGGATCCAAACACAGCACACACACAGCTGTTATTATCAGAGGAAAACAGAAGAGTCACATTATTGTTTTATCATGAGTCTTATTTTGATCATCCATACAGATTCACTTCTTATAAACAGGTCGTTAGTAGAGAGAGTCTAACTGAACGTTGTTACTGGGAAGTGTTGAGGAGAGGAAGAGGAGTTATTGTAGCAGTTGCATCTAAAAATATCAGGACAGCACAGGATGAATGTTGGTTTGGGCACGATGACCAATCCTGGGCATTAGAGTGTTGCAACAAAAACAGTTATATATTTTGGCACAACAACATCCAAACTCCTGTCTCAGGTCCTCGTTCCTCCAGAGTAGGAGTGTACCTGGATCACAGAGCAGGTATTTTGTCCTTCTACAGCGTCTCTGAAACCATGACTCTCCTCCACAGAGTCCAGACCACATTCACTCAGCCGCTCTATGCTGGACTGAGTCTTTACTATAATTATGGAGATATTGCTGAGTTCGTCACACTGAAATAGACTGAAGTCTTTCATATTGTGGGTTTAAATCTGTATTTTAGTTTCATCATTGTTGTGACATTTTGTCTGTGCACAGAGATCAGCTGTAAATCAATCATTACCCCAACATCTTCTAGATGTTGAATGATGTTATTGAGTGTTTTATAACGAGCTGTTCCTAAGTCTGTTTAGCCATGGAGGCTATGACTGCTCATGATCATTTTCATCTACAAAAACATTTCACTGCATAGAAAGAGCTGATCTCTAAATGAGTAGTGATCATCACTTTATACACTTGGAAAGAAATGTATAACTGGAAGACTAACTTTTCTGGGGGGTAAGTCATGACAAATGAGGTATTATGAAACTCTAGTTTTAAGGAGTAATCAAGATGAGATTGTCCGTTGTTTTTAAAATTCACTACATGAAGAAATTTAATATTATTATAATTACAAATAAAACGTTGAAAAAAACGTTTTTTTCTGTCTTCATTCCAGGGTCTCAGTCAAGTATGATAGGAAAAGTGCTAAAATAATCTTGAGGGAATAACTGAAGAAATCTTCCTCCTAAAACCCCACAAAGTTCATGTTTAGACCAGAGGAAGATTCATCAGTCAATCTCGTACTTGTTGATTTTTAAAGCAATGTTTTTTTTTTTCTTTCAATCAGTATATAGAGAAGTTTTTTTAATATGGGTCATCATGGACAAAGTTATTAAACATTTTAAAGCACTGAAGTGTTTTATTTCTTATTTATAAACTGCAAACTTATCAGTTTTTCCCATGGTCTCTCAGTGCAGCATCAGTATTACTGGTTGTGACTCACAGCCTCTCCGTGCTAGATTTTTCTTCTCTTCAGTCAGATATGGACTGCTCTCTTAGCCTGCCGGTGTGAGATTTGTGAATCTCTGGGAGATGAATGATTTGCCCCCTTTCATTTAACAAAAACACCTCCTTTGTCTTGAAAACATTTAGGCATAGATGGTTGTTTTGGCACTACTTTTCCAGGGTTGTCCCATCTCCTGTCATAGCTATTGGTGAAAATATACGGACATATGTACAAATGTGGATAAAAACAAATCCAAACAAAGAAAGAAACCACAAAAAAACCAACAAACAAAACTCTGATCACTGGTGTAAAACAACAGTTACACAGAAAAAATGATCCAAAGGAGACACCTGGTGGACAACGACAGATATGACAACAAGAAAACATTACAACATAAAGTGCCTTGACGTAACTGTTGTTGTGATTTGGCGCCAAATCAATAAAAATGAATTGAATTATATAAAAGAATCAAGTTCTTGTAGAGAACTGGTTTCAAGTGGGTAAATTTGTGGAATTGATCTCATTTTGTGTGCTGCAGGAGGAAAATAGTGGCACAGTCTACAGCTTGGACATGGACATTACTTTTTTTTTTATTAAACAAAAGGATAAGCGTGAGATGGTAAAGTGTAAACTGTGTCCAGGACAGAAACAGCTGCATGATCCTGCTAACACAACTTCGCACAGACAACCTGCACAGATGGCATTTTAACACTAAGCTAGCCAAGAACCCAGAGTGATGTTAAAGCTGAGCAATGCTGACCCCAGCACAGCAGCCCGACTCTGAACTTCAACAGGTAACAAACGTGTAACCAGTCAGGTTGCAGCCTTCGTTTCTATCTGTTCTTGTTTCTGAAGTAGAATTCACAGTGGTTTGATTGCTTTAAAAAATTCTTGCGGTGGTTTTCATCTTTGCATTTTGTTGTTGGCTTTGTGTTTGTGATGGCAAGCCACACATGCTAAGCTCCACACCTCACCACTAGTTTGCTTCACTTTAGTTTACTTTGCAGTCCCTACTTTAAATATATTTTATTTATTGTCTATTATATTGTTTCTTTATTATAGTTTACTTTTTCCATCACACCTTACAATGTTTATATGGAGTGCACCCATATCAACACTGCATGATCAAATTTATGTTTTATGTTTTATTAATACGTCTTTTTGTTTGACATACCTGCGGGTTTGGCTTCTCCTTTCTGGTTGGCAAAAGGCTGGGGGATCGGAAGTACTGCTGACAGCCTCATTGGACTGAACAACATGCTTCATTGCCAGGGGGGTGTTTGAGTTTGCTTAATTGTTTTGTGTTAGGTAGTTATATGGCAGCTATTTTGTTTTCCCCTCGTGTGTCATAGGGTTTAGCTAAGTCAGTATTTAAGTTCCCTCCTGTTACATTTCAGCTTGTTAGTCTTATGGTTCAAAAATGAATGATGTGAAATACATTTAAGACATGATACTTCATACAGGTCAAATATTTCAAGAATAATGTTTCTCAATGTAAAATTGTAAAGAATCTTTAGATAGGATACAACATTTTGTAAACAGGTACCTCAGAACCTGCTGAGCCGTGCCTCTCTTGTACTGTTACATGGATGTAAGCGCACGTCCTTGTAAAATTTTCCACAGTGCTTCTGCTAAATCAACCAAACAAATACATGTACTCTTGCAAATTATAAACAATCCAATTGTTCCTTTAAAAAGCAGCACAAACAGATAACAACAAAGATTGTCGGATCTTTCCAAAGTTCTCATTCCTGCATTTCAGTGCTTCCTGGAAAGAGTTTTGGAGGAATCTACTCTTTATGCTGACAAAGTAGGTCATAAACCTCCTCAGGCCAATGTTGCTGCCTGTTTCTTTGATTGCTGTTTTTAGATTGATTCCGTTCTGCAGCGCTGCATCTGTGACTGATATCATTCCACCCCTGCACTCTGCAATATTTGATGCATGTGGAGGATTCTGCTGTTTCTGTTGCCCAGGATGGCTACTTGTTTTACATCTTTTATTTCTGTATTGCTCCCTGTGGAAAACATATCTGGATTTTCTTATTGTCCAGATTATCAATTGTGTCTGTGCACTTAGTCTTACATTTGTCGTTGATGTTAACCAGCTCAAAGTAGCCCAGGTCATTGGTGAAGCGACCATCTGTCCGCCACATATATCCCCTTCTCTCCGTAAACACAGAGGTACTTGAACTGTTTTACATGGTCAATTTTAAAAACCTTCTTTCTTTTTTGGGCATTTATTCCTCCATTTGCACCAATGTAAAAGACAAAATAGTAATCTCTTGCCTTGACCATCTTCTTATATGTATTGAAAGGCTTTAAGGCCTCCAGCACTGTGCAACTGTGCAAGGCCTTTCTGTGTGATTTGCATGTTGTCCTTGTGTTTATCTCTGGGCACTCTGGCTTCCTCACAGTCCAGAGACATGTAGTTAGTGGGGTTAGATTAATTTGTGATTCTAAACTAAACTGTGTGTATTGGATTTCACTCTGAACCCATTAACTGAATCAGAATCAGAATCAATAAAATATTCTGATTCTGATTTAGTTGTTCAAATAGTTTATTCACATAGTAAAGAAGTTGTTACTAGTATAAGGATATATTTTCTCAAATAAAGAGAATTTCATCATCTGCAGTTCATGAAAAAAGTGTCACATTAAAAACAAATCAGTAGATTCACGAATTAAGGAAACAGTCTCTTTTCAGCTGTAGATGTACGCTTCACATACAGTTCAAAGACAAGCATGAGGGTGCACACTTGGGCATCTTTTATTTTGCATGCTTATACCATTGTGGATTTTGCTAAATAAATTTGCTCAAGAGTCTTTCATATGTTTGACATCCAGCAAAAAACTTGATTTTTACTTTTGCTTTGTTCTTGCTGACTTTTTCACCTTTACTTGAGTAAAGAAGTTGAATCAGTATTTCTACTTTTACTTGAGAATTTCTAACACTAGCATCTGTACAGAGTACCTGCTCAGAATGTCTGCACTTTTGCTGCTTCTCCTGTAGACTTTTGTGCAAATGTAGACTTGGTATGTACATTTCCCCTCTACATAGAGTTTATTCATAACCAGGCGAGGCAGGACCAGGCGACGACAGCGTGGAAGCCGCAGATGGAGAAGCAGGTGGTGGCACTGCAGGCAACGAAGACTGGACGGGCCTCTCGGACCCTCCAGCGGAGGCAGGATGGACGGGCCTCTTGGACCCTCCAGCAGCAACAGGTGGCTGGACAGAAACTCAGGCCTAAAAAGACAAAGGAAGCAAAACCAGACACATTAAAATGAGACACGGACTTTCAAAGTAAAAATGGAAACATAACACAGAGACGCAGACTTGACATGGGGATACAGCAGACAGGGGAGGCAACACAGAACAGAAACCAGCAGGCACAACTCAGACAAAGAAACCAAAAGACTAGAAATGATAAATAAAGACAAAAATCAAAGTACAATAATAATGAAAACTTAAACCTCTGGGTCAACGACCCAGGCACCCTAACAATTACAATTCAGTGTGTATGACACTGAAGGTGATACTGGTCTCATACTATGTCCTGTGCAGGATCTGTACAAGCCTTTCGATGTGATTTGCATGTTGTCCTTATCTCTGGGCACTCTGGCTTCCTCAGAGTCCAGAGACACGTAGTTAGAGTGTCAGTGGTTATTGAAATGAATAAAATGATTAATTTAGCAGATGTAGAAGATAATTTTTAAAAAGTTTGAATAGTATTTTTAAAATGTGAAAAATGCTCCGTTATAAAAAGTGTTAATGACGCACAGTCTGATAAACCTCCCACTTCCTCCCACTCTCTGACTCAGCACCTCCCCTCTGTCCACATGTTTCTGTGTTCCCTCCCCTTCAGATCTAAACTTTGAAGATGGGTGTAACCAGCATGTAGTGACGTGGAATAGCTGACAGGCCCCATTTACTGCATTAGTTTCAGTTATAAGGAAGTGAAACTCACACAGCCGCTGATACTGAGAGGAGAAATGGCGCAGAAAGGAGTTCAGCTGGACCAAGAAACCTTCTCTTGTTCGATCTGTTTGGATCTACTGAAGGATCCGGTGACTATTCCCTGTGGACACAGCTACTGCATGAACTGTATTAATGGCTTTTGGGATGGAGAGGACGAGAAGAAAATCTACAGCTGCCCTCAGTGCAGACAGACTTTCACAGCGAGGCCTGTCCTGGATGAAAAACACCATGTTAGCAGTTTTAGTGGAGGAGCTGAAGAAGACTGGACTCCAAGCTGCTCCTGCTGATCACTGCTATGCTGGACCTGAAGATGTGGCCTGTGATTTCTGCACTGAAGAAATGAAAAGCTGTGAAATCATGTCTGGTGTGTTTGGTTCTTACTGTGAGAAACACCTTCAGCCTCATTATGATGTGGCTCCATTAAAGAAACACAAGCTGGTGGAGCCCTCCAAGAAGCTCCAGGAGAAATCTGCTCTCGTCATGATGAGGTGATGAAGATGTTCTGCCGTACTGATCAGCAGAGTATCTGTTATCTCTGCTCTGTGGATGAACATAAAGGCCACGACACAGTCTCAGCTGCAGCAGAAAGGACTGAGAGGCAGAGAGAGCTGGAGGTGAGTCGACAAAACATCCAGCAGAGAATCCAGGACAGAGAGAAAGATGTGAAGCTGCTTCAACAGGAGGTGGAGGCCATCAATCAGTCTGCTGATCAAACAGTGGAGCACAGTGAGAAGATCTTCACTGAGCTGATCCATCTCATCCAGAAAAGAAGCTCTGATGTGAAGCAGCAGATCAGATCCCAGCAGGAAACTGAAGTGAGTCGAGTCAAAGAGCTTGAGGAGAAGCTGGAGCAGGAGATCACTGAGCTGAAGAGGAAAGATGCTGAGCTGAAGCAGCTCTCACACACAGAGGATCACATCCAGTTTCTACACAACTACCCCTCACTGTCAGCACTCAGTGAGTCTACAGACTCATCCAGCATCAATATCCGTCCTCTGAGCTACTTTGAGGATGTGACAGCAGCTGTGTCAGAGGTCAGAGATAAACTACAGGACATTCTGAGAGAGGAATGGACAAACATCTCACTGACAGTCACTGAAGTGGATGTTTTACTGTCAGATCCACCAGAGCCAAAGACCAGAGCTGGATTCTTAAAATATTCATGTGAAATCACACTGGATCCAAACACAGCAAACAAACAGCTGTTATTATCAGAGGGGAACAGAAAAGTAACATTTCATGACATCAACAGTCTTATTCTGATCATCAAGACAAATTCACTGGATGTTGCAGGTCCTGAGTAAAGAGAGTCTGACTGGACGTTGTTACTGGGAGGTGGAGAGGAAAGGGAGAGTTATTATAGCAGTCGCATACAAGAACATTAGCAGAGCATGGTGGAGGAATGAATGTGCCTTTGGACGTAATGACAAATCTTGGGCATTAGATTGTTCCAAAAACAGTTACACATTTTGGCATAACAACATTCAAACTCCCATTTCAAATGTTGGGTCCTCCAGAGTAGGAGTGTACCTGGATCACAGAGCAGGTATTTTGTCCTTCTACAGCGTCACTAAAACCATGACTCTCCTCCACAGAGTCCAGACCACATTCACTCAGCCGCTCTATGCTGGACTCTGGTTTTACCACAATTTTGGAGACACTGCTGGGTTCATTAAACTGAAATAGAAAGAAGTCTTTCATATTGTAGGTTGAAATCTGCATTTTAATTTCCATTTTATTTTCTCTGCAGCAACATTGTGGCATTTCTGCACCTGCACAATGGTCAGCTACCAGTTGGATATTATGGGTGGTACCTGAGCATCTTGTTTGTTTCAGTGGAGCTCTTTCCTGTTACTCTTTAGCCTTGTAGCCTATCACTGCTCGTGATTATTTTCATGTATAAAAATATTTCTACATATGAAAATGTAAACTTTTTTGTGCTCTCTGTATTGATGGATTTGTATGTTTTTCCTTTCCTTTTGTTTCTAATGTCTCTGTAAAGCACTTTGAATCACCTTGTTGTTGAATTGTGCTATACAAATAAATTTGCCTTGCCTTGCCTTCCACTTAATAAACCTTAACAGAGAAATAGGCTGAGTTTCCTTTATAACAATTGTTTTTTCTCACCAGTTTATACATTTTTAAACATATCTATGACTACATTTAAAAGTTTTTTTTGTTTAATATCTGAAAAAAACTGCAGATTTTTTTGTTAGATACTAAAAACACTAAATATTTATATTTATTTATATAATATATAAAATACTGAAAACTTTGTTTCCTTCTTAATATAAATTACATTTATATTTTCCTGTTTGGAAGACCAAAGTTTTCGGGGGAATCTAAAACCTGATTTTGTTCATATGTTTCTTGTCGGGATGAAACATATGAACAAACCGAAGACTATTACTATAAAGAAAACTTTGTTGAACAAACTATTTTTATCTGTCTTCATTCCAGGATCTCACTCAAATCTAATTGAGAAAATGTCAAGCTAATCTGAGAGAATAACTGAAGTAATTATCATCCTGAAACACCTCAAAGTTCAGAGTTCATGTTTTTCACAAAGGAAGATTCCTCAGTCTGTGAACTTTTCTTTTACTTGTTGGCCTTTGAGGTCTCAGGTGCTTTTTAAAGCAGCAGCTGTGTCCATGGTCCGGGTGAGTACAGGTGTTTTGCCTCTGAGCAGATGTCTCCACCTTGGGGCGGAGTCACCACACGCTGACGTGTCTCCTCACGTGCGGGCAATTGTCACAAACAATAAAGCGAAACAGCTTTTAATTTGAAATTTGGACTCAGATCATAGTGACATGGTGAGAAACACCCTAAAATTCTCCATCCAATACACATTTTAATGATATATTTACTTTTGGTTTTCCCTGTTGCTGGTTAAAAAGACAGTTACACAACTGTGAAACTGGCAGCAGCTACGTGAATGTTTTCTACTTTTAACTTTGCCAATAAAAGTGTCAGTACTTGAGTCACTCGGACAGTGCTCTTGAAATATTTGTCACATTTGTTCATTTTTAATTTTTCCTATTATCACTTGTGTCTATTTGTTTGTCGAGACTTTTCAAAACAGTGTCATCGTCTGGACCGGGCAGGAGAGGCTCAGACTGCTGGATACCATCTGAAATAAAGATACACAGAAAAGGTATGTGAAACTTTCATGGTCTTAATAAAATAAATAAACAAATATTACTAATATTACTAAGATTTAAATTAAAGCTTTGAAGTGTATTTTCAGTGGTACAGGAAGAATTTAAGGTCCAAGCGCCACAAATTTAAATGATTAAAACTAAAAGGAACTAGCTGATGTCTGGTCCTCCTAGTGATCCTCTACCTAATCACATGAGCCAAGGGGGTCAAAAGGCTGTGAGTGAATGTGAGTGGGCGTTAAGGCATCTGGGAAAGGATCTCAAAGATATAATCTCTGGATTATAGATGGCAGACAGTTGGTGTCGTAAGCCACCACCTCTGTTCAAAGTGGACATAGATCGCTTCTTTCACTCCTTTTTCAAACCATGTTCACATTTGTTTGACACATTTTGGACAGAGAAGACACATGAACAGCCTTGAGTGCAATTAATGTTAAAATCTGAAAATGAGATCATATTATGATGTTGATTGGCTTCATTTGTTAACGGAAATAAAATGTATGGTACAGCTGTAACATTGTAGAAGAAAATGGGAACTTGTGCCACAAAACAAACAAACATACAAAAACATTTGCTTACTTTGAAATGGAATACAGCAACAGAAAAGTCAGGACAGGGCCATGTTTACCACTTGTAGTGGGGTAGATTTGGTGGAGGTTGGTCCATACATGTGTCAGTGAATGCAGCATGAACATTCACCTCTCCCTTACCTGTTAATCAGAGGTTGTTATGGTGCTTTGGTCCACTTATTCGTGTTCAGGGTGGCAAAGATTACAGGCTGTATTGCAGACCGGATTCATTTCCCCTGGCAATTCCTCACTCTGTATAACTGTTAAAGGGTGGTAAGTAGGATCCTCATGTGTTATCTACTGTTTGGCATATGGATGACCCAGGATGACTGTTTTCCCTTTTTTAGTACAGGCCTACACATTGCTGCTGTCTTGTCGTAGCCTTGTTGTTGGTTTCCAATCATTTATGGACTAAATCCAAACTTGACACCAAGTTTGCAGATGACAAACTTGGTGTCAAGTTTGTCATCTGCTCAAACTAGGAGCTCAGATATGTGTTAAGGAGTGAGGAAAATGAATGAAATGATAAGGAAACATACAGAAACTTCAGTTAATGAAGATGACACTAAAATCAATCTAAAGGCTGGAGAACCTGTGGGGCCTTGAGGTGACTGTTGTTGTGATTTGGCACTATGTAAATAAAATGTAATTTAATTTAATAAGCACTTGGTCTTCTGAATATGGATCCATCATCAAAAAAAAAACAGCATGTGGCATAAGCAATAACAGAATGAAAAGAATGGGTGTCATTACTTTACATGTTTGGACAGTCTGTTCCAGTTGTGCTGCAGACTGTTTAAGTCAGGGGTGTCAAACTCAAATATACAGTGGGCCAAAATTCAAAACTGAAACAATGTCGCAGGCTAACGTTAATATTTATTGAAATATATTTATTCCTCCAGATATAAGAATGAATCTTTTCTTATGGACTCAAACACGTTTTGCTGAAAAACTGAATATGGAACAAGCAAAGCTTAATACTAAACAATATATATATTAGCTGTATAA
>NW_024584279.1:12817-19466 GCF_018398535.1 Haplochromis burtoni
AATTTTGCACATTTCTGAAGTAATTGTATCCAGCAGCTCCTTTAGATTCCCCCCAGAACAAAAAATATTTGTGTCATCTGCAAATAATACTAATTTTAATATATCACATGCCTTACAAATATCATTTATATAAATAATAAATAATTTTGGACCCAGAGCCTTGTGGAACACCACAAGCAATGTCCAAGCATGATGAGGAATGGACACCCAGCTTCACAAATTGTTTCCGGTCACTTAAATAATTTTTCACCCATTGCAGTACAACCCCCCTAATCCCATACCGTTCCAGTTTATTAATTAATATGTCATGATTGATTGTGTCGAATGCTTTCTTGAGATCCAGAATACTCCAGCTGCATACTGTTTCTGATCTATAGCATTCGTAATCTCCTCAATTGATTCGATTAATGCCAGAGATGTTGATCTTTTTGATCTGAATCCATATTGACTGTCAGAGAGTAATTTATATATAGGTTCTCGCAGACCAGCAGATCTGTAACCAAGAGAGGAGCTCCAGTCTGATGCAGGAGGACCCAGAGCCTCCTCAGATTAAAGAGGAACAGGAGGAACTCTGCAACAGTCAGGGGGTTGACCACATCATTGTCTGAACCGGGCAGGAGAGGCTCAGACTGCTGGATACCATCTGGAAACCCGAAATAAATATACAAATCAAAGGTATGTGAAACTATCATGGTCTTAATAAAATAAATAAACAAATATTACTAATGTAACATTCTAATTAGAGCTTAAACTTTATTTTCAGGGGTACAGGAAATTTTTAAGGTCCAAGCAGAACAAGTTTAAATGACTAAAACTAAAAGTCTTGAGTTTAGTTAATGTTAAAACCTGAAAATGAGATTATATTATGATGTCAATTGCCTTTATTTGTTAATGGAAATAAAAGTTTCTGCAGTCACAACCCCAATTAAACCCGCTGGGACATTGTGGAAGAAAATGGGAACTTGTGCCATTTTTCTAAAAAGGAAAATTAAAACATTAGCTTATTTGCTAATTTTGAAATTTATGACAGCAATGGAAAAGTCAGGACGGAGCCATGTTTACCACTGTGTAATGGTCCGTCTTCTTTTTCTCTGGTCTGCTCAGTTCATGACTGTGAAGCTGCTGCTTTTCTCTGATAGGAGATCTGATAAAAGATTCTAGCTGTTGAATAGTCCTGGTTCTCCGTTTTTGTATTTTTCACTTCATCATATGTAAAAATATTTTCAGTGGATGAAAGAAACGTTTGCCATGTCTGCAGGCAGGCCAGTTCACCACCTGGACTCTACTACTACAAAGCCATGTTGTTGGAATACATGTGGTTTAATATTGTCTAGCTGATGCAAGGCCTTCCCTGAAAAGCCCGTCGTCTGGATGGGAGCATTGTTGAGTTAGAAACTGGATGCGGCAGCGATAGGAAATTCCATCAGAGAAGCAGGTTTTTGAACTGTGTGCTGAGAACAAGCCAGTGATTCTCATTAATCCAAATATATCATGTCCAAGTTCTCAACATTTTATGTTAAAGGACATTATTCTAAAATGATTCCACAATTTGCAGTCACAGTTTTATTTTGCAGATTTGTGAACCTCTGCCCATTTTTACTTCTGAGAAGATACCTCTCTAAGATACTCCTCTGTACTCAGTCATGTTACTAATTAGACAGTTAAACCAATTTATTTGTAAGATGTTCATCCAGCTGTTTCTTTTAAGTACCACTCACTTTTCCTGCCTTTTGCTGCCTGCTTACTAATTTTTAAAATGTGTTGCTTACCTTTAAATTCAATAGCAAATGTATGTTTAAACATTTGATATGTTTTCTTTGTTCTATTATGAATAAAATATGGGTTTACTACAAAAGTATGGTTAACAATTATGTCATTGAATTAATTTTTTTAAATACAGTTGAACACATATCCCTATAAGAGACATTTAGAGACACATTCCTTTTCTAAGATCATGTTAGTGAATAAGATTAGTCTCAGTTTGAAAGTCAGAAATGTTATAAGAAGTAAACTATCAGAAATTACAGAAACGATGTTTCACAATGTCCACAAGGGGTCAGTGTACACAATACGTTTGCTTTATAGCTTATGGCTCGCAAATTTGCTAATAGTAAGGCACAAATACGGCAAAACTAGCAAGACTTAAACTAAAAAGCAGAACAGTTCTTTAACTTAATTCCTAATACAGCTGGGTGTAATTGTCACAATAGCTGCTGCTATTAAATTAGTGCTAAATAATTTTACCAACACATTATAAAACAGCTGCAATGTTCTTCAACCACTCCCTTACGAATAGCCACTGTGTGCTAAGGGCATGGTCACTGAAGCAAAGTTCCTTTGAATGCGCTGTCACAAGCAACTTGAACAACAAATAGTGGGAAAAGATGATTATGTCTGCACTGGGATGAAGGAAAAGACGTTATAAATCTCTGTTATTATTGCTCAGTTTTCTTTTATGAGCATTTGGAATTTCCTGTTTTGTAAATAAAAATGTAAAAACTGTATGGTCTATATTTGCTCTCAGCTCAGTTTTGACAAGTTATTCACTGTGTTCTCTCTTTATAAAGAATAGGTGAATTACTGAAACGAATGAGATAAAATGAATTTAGCACATGCAGATTATTTTTAAAAGAGGTTTTAAAACACGCCGTCTACAACAGTTTAAAATACAAATCAAGCTCCGTTGTAACAACTACTAATCAAACATTTTTCCTCTTTTTGGACTTAATCATAGCCGGATGACCCTCCCTCCTCTTCCTGCTCTGACTCAGCACCTGTCTGTCCATATATTTCATTCTTCCCTCCCCTTCAGGTCTGCACTTTGAACATGGCTGTAAACAACATGTGGTGACGCAGAAGAGCTGACAGGAATGATTCACTTTAAAAACTCCTGTTGTTTAGATAAGAACTCAGACTAGTTTCAGTTATAAGGAAGTGAAACTCACACAGTCACTGACACAGAGAGGAGAAATGGCGCAGAAAGGAGTTCAGCTGGACCAAAAAACTTTCTCTTGTTCGATCTGTTTGGATCTACTGAAGAATCCGGTGACTATTCCCTGTGGACACAGCTACTGCATGAACTGTATTAATGGCTTTTGGGAGGGAGAGGAGGAGAATAAAATCTACAGCTGCCCTCAGTGCAGACAGACTTTCACACCGACACCTATTGTTATGAAAAACACCATGTTAGCAGATTTAGTGGAGGAGTTGAAGAAGACTGGACTCCAAGCTGCTCCTGCTGATCACTGCTATGCTGGACCTGAAGATGTGGCTTGTGATTTCTGCACTGGCATAAAGCTAAAGGCTTTAAAAACATGTTTGGTCTGTTTGGTCTCTTACTGTGAGAAACACCTTCAGCCTCATTATGATGTGGCTCCATTAAAGAAACACAAGCTGGTGGAGCCCTCCAAGAAGCTCCAGGAGAAGAGAGAGTCATGGTTTGGGAATTCCTTCACACTGTCATCTATCCCAATGGAATAGAAGAATCACATGAAAGGAATCAAATGTGATCAAATTAAAGAGGACTCATTTAGCTATGATGGAAGTGTAAAATGTTGCATATAAAGGTGCATGAAATGATCTGAGAGGGAGATTCCCTCAGTAATTTGTTCTAAAACAGAACCAGCTTTACTTAGCATGTCTTCATGTGTATGAACCATTACATATGCTGTAACCAAAGACTGATTTGAAGTAATGGATATAATATAATGAATTATATACTTTTTTTTTAAACTTGCATTTTACTTTCATTTATATATATTTTGTATGAATTTTGCCATCTATATTCTATGTATCTAGTTTTTATATGATGAATTTTATAGTAAGAAGTCTTACCTCAAATGATAATAGTAATATAACCCTTGTGATGGGTTCTGAGTTTCTATCCAATCTTTTTTTTTTTTTTTTTTTTTTTAAAAACCTCCGCTTTAAACACTGGTCAGTATAACCCAGTTTTTGGATAGGTAAATGCTAAATGGCCTGTATTTTTATAGCGCTTTACTAGTCCCCGAAGGACCCCAAAACCCTATACACATTCAGTCACACTGGTGATGGCAAGCTACATTGTTGTAGTTATCCAAACCCAGTGTGCTGGGTCAAAACAATAACTGAACCCTGTTAAGTTGAAACAACCCAGGGTTGGCTCGGTCCATATTTGACCCAGCACTGTGTTATAAATGGGCAATTTTTTAACCCAGCTTTTTTTAGTGTGCATATGTGAACATGATCCATAAACACTGCCATGGACTGTTCAACAGCTAGTATCTTATATCAAAGAAAAAGTAGACAAAATTCCTCCCTCAAAACAGCAGCTGGTCTCCTCAGTTCACCGACTGTTGTTAAAAGACGACGCAAAATTAAACTGTGTGGTGGCGCGAAGGTGGATAACCAGTAATGCTAAATGGCCTGTATTTGTATAGCACTTTACTAGTCCCTAAGGACCCCAAAGCGCTTTACACATCCAGTCATCCACCCATTCACACACACATTCACACACTGGTGATGGCAGCTACATTGTAGCCACAGCCACCCTGGGGCGCACTGACAGAGGCGAGGCTGCCGGACACTGGCGCCACCGGGCCCTCTGACCACCACCAGTAGGCAACGGGTGAAGTGTCTTGCCCAAGGTCACAACAATCAAGACTGTCGGAGCCGGAAGAAGAAGCACCTGGGCTTGTTATTAGCAAGCAGAGATGAGGCAGGTCAATTTCACAAATCAAAATTTATTAGGAAAAAAACCACTAAAAGCATAGAGCTGCAAAACCAGAGAACTTCCTAGGCTGACCATGCAAAACCTTACAACACCTTATTAACAAACATTAATTAAAAAGACAAGGCTTGCTGCCACAGTGCTAACCTAGTTAAAATGGCAGCTCAGTAAAATAATTAAAGTGTAGTTTTTCACAAAGTAAACATTAAAGATAGTGTTTGATTACTGTTAAAACTTCAATTAATTTAACTACAATAACACTACAGATCTGTATCACTTCATTTTGTTTGTTTATTAAAAACAAACAGAAATATTTAGTCAAAAAGACAGATGTAAATATAATCATAGATATGTTTAAAAACGTACAAACTAATGATTAAAAAATGTGTTATGAAGGAATCTGCTGATTTCTATGTTAAGGTTTATTAAGTGGAAGAGGAAAAAACAAAATAGAAGCAAAACAATACAAATACAGGGAGCACAAAAAAAGTTTACATTTTCATGTGGAGAAATATTTTTATGGATAAAAATATTAATGAGCAGTGGTAGGCTCTATGGCTAAACGGGAAAGATCTCCACCAAAAAAACCAAGATGCTCTGGTACCACCCATAATGTTTGACTGACAGCTGATCTTTGTGCAGTGGAGAAATGCCACAATGTTGCTGCAGAGAAAATAAAATGGAAACTAAAATATAGATTTCAACCTACAATATGAAAGACTTCAGTCTATTTCAGTTTAATGAACCCAGCAGTGTCTCCAAAATTGTGGTAAAACCAAGTCCAGCATAGAGCGGCTGAGTGAATGTGGTCTGGACTCTGTGGAGGAGAGTCATGGTTTCAGAGACGCTGTAGAAGGACAAAATACCTGCTCTGTGATCCAGGTACACTCCTACTCTGGAGGAACGAGGACCTGAGACAGGAGTTTGGATGTTGTTGTACCAAAATGTGAACTGTTTTTGGAACAATCTAATGCCCAAGATTTGTCATTACGCCCAAAGGCACATTCATTCCTCCACCATGCTCTGCTAATGTTCTTGTATGCGACTGCTATAATAACTCTCCCTTTCCTCTCCACCTCCCAGTAACAACGTCCAGTCAGACTCTCTTTACTCAGGACCTGAACATCCAGTGAATTTGTCTTGATGATCAGAATAAGACTGTTGTATGACAATGTTACTTTTCTGTTCCCCTCTGATAATAACAGCTGTTTGTTTGCTGTGTTTGGATCCAGTGTGATTTCACATGAATATTTTAAGAATCCAGCTCTGGTCTTTGGCTCTGGTGGATCTGACAGTAAAACATCCACTTCAGTGACTGTCAGTGAGATGTTTGTCCATTCCTCTCTCAGAATGTCCTGTAGTTTATCTCTGACCTCTGACACAGCTGCTGTCACATCCTCAAAGTAGCTCAGAGGACGGATATTGATGCTGGATGAGTCTGTAGACTCACTGAGTGCTGACAGTGAGGGGTAGTTGTGTAGAAACTGGATGTGATCCTCTGTGTGTGAGAGCTGCTTCAGCTCAGCATCTTTCCTCTTCAGCTCAGTGATCTCCTGCTCCAGCTTCTCCTCAAGCTCTTTGACTCGACTCACTTCAGTTTCCTGCTGGGATCTGATCTGCTGCTTCACATCAGAGCTTCTTTTCTGGATGAGATGGATCAGCTCAGTGAAGATCTTCTCACTGTGCTCCACTGTTTGATCAGCAGACTGATTGATGGCCTCCACCTCCTGTTGAAGCAGCTTCACATCTTTCTCTCTGTCCTGGATTCTCTGCTGGATGTTTTGTCGACTCACCTCCAGCTCTCTCTGCCTCTCAGTCCTTTCTGCTGCAGCTGAGACTGTGTCGTGGCCTTTATGTTCATCCACAGAGCAGAGATAACAGATACTCTGCTGATCAGTACGGCAGAACATCTTCATCACCTCATCATGACGAGAGCAGATC
>NW_024584280.1:0-6961 GCF_018398535.1 Haplochromis burtoni
AAATAGAATAAATAGGAATAAAAAATAAAAAATGTTTCCCAGCTCAAGCCTAGTGTCATTATTTGAATTCGCTGTGGGTCGAGATGACAGGTGTTCACAGGTGGGCAGGTGAGCGGGTGAGGTCCTGGAGCCTTGAACAGGAGGTCTGCCCACAGGAAGTGGAGATAGAAGGTACTGAAATAATCACTGACTACTCAACCAATCGAAGAAAAAACGGGCAGATTAGTCGACCATCAAATAATCAGCAGCTGCAGTCCCAGTAAAAGCTCAAACTCTCACTGAAGTTTTCACACTGTGTGTAAATTGAACGATAACCTTCAGTTCTAACCTGATTTTACAGCTTTGAGCATCACAAAGTTAAAGCACGTCACAGCAGTGGTTTATGTTACGGCTCAGCTGATTTGGGTTGGTACGTGTATTGTATGTTCAGAAACGCTCTGCTGAATAAGCACATGGAAAAGGTTTGATTACATTTCATGGGGCTGATCATTGTGTCATTGAAACATATAGCACTGTTAATATTATTGTCTACATGTTGTAAAGCACTGACAGCTTTCCAAGCAGCCACAGTATTATGGATGAGTGAAGACACACACCAACATCACAGATGTTTCACTGCTCCACTCAGCACTTTTCCTCTTTTATTCAGTTTTAAACAAGCAGCCACATGGAGGTGAATGCCTGCTCCCACCTGCACTGTCTCTTACTCCAGCCACATACCAGTGACAGCTATTTCAGATTGGCTCGGTACACCCTCATCCCATAATAACAAAGGGCTGGAAACGTGAGCGATGTGTCCTGGTACATTTCTGAGAGAAAGCGGTTATCTTAGTGAGCTGAACTAAAGAGTTCCAGTTTGCTAGAGGCAAGTTCCAGTAACTCCCATTAATCATGACTAAAGTGCTCGACCACAACAATGGAAAGAAAGAATGGAGAGTGTCTGTGTAAAAAACACGATGGTGTATGACGGAGCTGGGACACAATTTTCTCAATGAAAAGTGAAGCATTATTACCCTATAATGCTCTCTAGGATTTATTTTTCCCAGACACCTAAATGGTTCCCTGGGTGGAGAGCAAACCCAGCAGAAAACCAATAATTCCAGCTGGGCTGTGGAGCTCAACTGGATTTACTGTAGCTCCAACATCAGTTTAATAAACTCCCTCGCTCAGTCCTTCCAACCCAAATCCCCTGTGGTCTTTGTACCTACAAAACTACCAACATTAGTCATTAAAGTAACTAAAGGAACACTTTATATCATTGTTTCACTAATCACATCTATTGAGGCCAGGGATAGCTCAGTAGTTAGAGTGGTCGCCCCATGATCGGAAGGTCAGTGGTTTGAATCTCCTGAGCAGCTACCCTGAGGTACCCCTGAGCAACGTACCATCCGTACACACTGCTCCCTGGGTGCCTGATTAGCAGCTGCCCACTGCTTCACTGAGTGAATGGGTTAAATGTAGAGAGAGTAATTTCCCCATTAGGATCAATAAAGTATACGTTAGTGTTATTAAGTGCATTTGTTTGTAGCTATATTAAAAACTCTGGGTAATTAAGCAAGCCAGCTGAAATTAAAATTCTGCAGTGGCAGGTATACAACATATAAACACACTTAGACGCAAGTGGTGTGTGTGCGATACCTTAAGTCCACAGGTAAACTGACTTTCCTTAGTCCCCAGAAGTGGCAGGATGAACAAATAAGGTAGTTTGTGAAAAGTTAGACAATGAGACAGACAGATTTTATACGATTTTATACCAGAGGCATCCTGTTTCCACAATAGCTGTGATGAATTAATCGACCACAGCATGTAACGTTTGCAGCTTCTTATATGATGAAAAACAGCTGTGCCAGTTTTCTTTCAAGCTGTTTTTTAATTGGTACTCATAAAGAAGGGGGTACATAACATAACATAATATAACATAACAAAACAGAACAGAACAGAACAGAACATGCATATATTCAGATTCAGAAAGTGTGACATCACCACACAGCTGTGGGGACCCGTTGCTATGGTGATTAAAGCCACTGAAAGGAGTGTAAGGAGTGTTACATTAATCCTCCAACCATGCAACAAGGAGTGCAGCGTCCAGAAGTCCAGGAGTGCTTGCTGATGGACCCATGCAGGTTGTTCAGCTGTAGCAGAGACAGCAGCTCTCTTTCATTATAAGGCCAACAGCTCAGCATCATTTACAGCCCCGGAGACATAGGTTTACTCTTTAGGAGCTTTTATTTTGTAAATCTTGCAGTATGCAATGTTATCTGTGAGTCATTGAAACATTTAATGACATTTTCGAGCAGTACACTCAGGGTCCCTCTGAGGATATGCAGAAGACCATCATTGTTTAAAGAGTATAAGAATTATCTCTATGTCCCTTACATTTAGCTGTCTACTCCAATTGTGTTTAACGTTTATACAAAAATAACTTGAGCCACTAAGTAAACACAGAATAGCTCAATATACCCAGAAAAGCCACTGCCTTCTTTAATCTCAGGTAAGTCATGTTCTTTACTCTCACCATGTCTCTGCTGAAGGTGTATTTGAACAGTTGGGATTTTATTTTGAAATCCATAAAACCATAAGAGATGTGTCGTGATGGTCAGATGGCCCCGCCCCTCCTTGATCCTGGTTCTGTAGACACTTTTTCCCTCCCATGGTTGCCAAGTGCTTGCTCACAGGTGATCATCTCGAGTTTTCTCTGTATTATTGTCTCTAATGTTACAAGATTGTGGACCTTGAGGTGATGTTTGTCAATCGGTGCTGTGTAAGTCCTAATGAGAGAAACCATCGAAGGTGGTGGAGAACCATAATGCTAAGGTCCTGTGGACCTAAACAGAAAAACAGCTGCTGGTCAGCCATCCAGATACAGTAGTGGTTGAAAAGGAGCAGGAGACCACAGCTGCACACAGCAATATCATCAATACAGTAAATCAGAGAAACAAGTGCAAGGTAAAGTTTAAAACTACTTGACAAAAAACCGACTTCCCACCACCACTGTCATGTGTTAAAAAAACATAAATTACTGAACTTCAATAACTTAGTGAAACTTAAAAGAGTGAGTTTAATATATAAAGTCTTACACTCCCTTGCTCCACCACCACTAAAGCAGTTCATTAGGCATAAAGAAAGCTCAGACAGGACCACTCGAGCTACAATCCGAGGAGACTTGTTTATACCCCACAGACGGACGGCATTTGGGCAGAACGTCCTTTCTGTCCAGGGTGGCCATCTGTGGAACAGTCTTCCTCAACCCATTAGAGAATGCTCGACATTCAATTTGTTTAAGGCAAAGGTTAAAAACTGGTTATGGACAAATCAAGTGTGTGATCATGTATGAGTTGTATAGTTTTAATGTTTTATTTGGGAACAGAATGGTGTGTATGTGTAAGTTTGGTGATGGAGTTTTTATTATGAATGAATGATGAATTTTTATGAATTATTATGTCTATTTTTTATGCTTAAGGACAACAGATGGAAATTAGCCCTTGGCTATAATCTGGTATGTTTACATTCATGTAATTTTTTTTTTTTACATTTATGTTCATTAACATGCACTGTCCTAAATAAATAAATAAATAAATAAATTAAATAATCCAAGTGCCAGTTGCAATGGGAACATGGGGGCATAAGCTGAAAAACTGAAACTGGAAGAGTGGTCCTCAGATTCCAGACATAGCATCAAAAGAGTGCAGTCCTACTGTATGGAGCCCTCAAACTCCTGTGCCTTTGGTACAGGACCCCAGCTTTAGGAAGACGTATACCCCACAAAGGGTGAGAGGGACATTTTTGTTCTCATACTAAACAACAGCATCAGTTGTGTAAGTTGAGTACAGTAATGAGGGGAAAACCTACACAAAGAAGTCAAGCACCTACAGACACAGCCATGCAAGTCCTGACATGTTGGGCAGGATCTCCTCAATCCTACTGAGACAGCTTTTGTAGTGGAAGCAGAGTCTGAGGACTAAGAGGATGAATGAGATTAATCCTAAATTCCTCACAGCTCTGATATTGTGGAGCTGTCATGGCTTACGCAGCTCTGCGCCTGCTTTGAGGTGAGGTTTGAGGTAATGAACCAAACTGCATTCAGTGCGCCAACTTCAGCAAAACAGGAAAGAAGCTTTGAAAAGTTTATTTACGCACTCAGGACAAGGTTCGACTCCTTTACTACTATTCAGTAACACATGAGTGCACTGTGGCATGGAGGCAGCGGGTTGTTATTAAAGCCCAGGTTGCTTTTATCTGTATGATGATGATGACACAGGTGACAAGTCTCATCCTTATGAACTGTCCATCTATTCCTGCAAAATGCTTCCCTGCTCATCGGCTTTCCATCCCAACTCCTCCAATAATAAACCAGCTGTGTATTCTTACCATGGCAGCTATTAATATTCTGTCTCACCCATTCATTTTTTTCCAAGTCTAAAAAGTAAAGAAGGAATTAATACCTTCGAGTCAGCTCTAAACATTCATGCTAAATAAAAATGGAAATGTCTGCTAATACTCATGCGGGAGATGCCCCTGAATCTGACCTTCACTGATCTACATTTTTATCTCCCTCCTTCCCCGAGTACACGATTTCTGAGAGTGAATAAATGCAGCATATATCAAGGTAAAATGTTTTTACTTAGTTCTTCAAAAGCTGACCTTTTACAGTACGCAATTTCTCAGTGAGCAGCAACAGCAGGAAGTTTTTAGAAGTCAACAGCAGTTGCTCTCATCACAAGTCGCCATTAATATGTAAAAGTTACAAAATTCGCTTCAAAGCATTCATTTTTAGCCCAGGAAAACACTTGTGCATTCATGTCTGCACTTGCCAGAAGGAAACGCATCTATAATCATTCTCTCGCAGAAAGAAAAGCACTTCAGACATTCGATACAACTGCTGCAGCATCTTTCAACCTGCATGGCCAGTGCAGAAGTAAAGGAGGAAAGAGGGCCTCTACTTCCCGTTCCAAATGAAACAGCCATTGGTGCCCAGTTATTATTCTACCAGTGTTCAATTCCAGGCAGTGAAGACAAAGTTTTACTTGCTTCACACTTGAGAAACTGTATTAAACTAAACTACAGACAGACCAGTGTTACTTTCTTTAAGGATTGGGGAAAGTATCTGTGAACATATAACACATGGAAACAGCAGTGTGGTCTCGCAATCCATGCATTTCTCACTACTCAGCAGTGTATCAGTGGTCATTAAAATGAATTCAGAATTAAATGAATTTTACTAAGCCTGAAAAAAAAGTGTGAAGAACTGGAATGAGTGGTGTCGTGGAAAAATTTAAAGAGAGCCACAGAGTGCAGAACAGCCTGACAGAGGTGAAAGATTTCACTCCGGAGAGAAAACTAGAGAGAGAGACGTGTCTAAAGAACAACGGCTGAGAAACTGTCGATCGACTTTGTCGAGAGTGGAATTGCAGTCTGAAAGAAAACAGTCACTAGAGCCCTGCACGTGAACCGACTGTGGGTTTGCAGACCAGGAACAATTTCACTGATTCAAAGAGGAGACACTTTCAAGGCAAGAACACCAGGAAACACAGCGGTGGCAGTACTGGACGAGTATGGTGCGTCTGGGATCTCACGAAGGTGGAAAATAAAGGATATGTAAGGATTTGGAAAGAAAACCTCAAGCAGTCATACCAAACTGTGTTCACTTTGTTCTTTTGGATGACGTTGCACTGGAAGACAACCTCCTAAAACCAAAGTGAGCATTGCTGACTTGGAAATACTTTTAAAAAATACTTGGGGGGGGGGGGTTATCCTATCCTATACATCTGTTTCTGTGACAGCAGTGACATTACAAATGCTACATAACAACCTAATGCAGCCTAATGTGACTAATGTAGAAAAGACTGTGATCATATGGATCTGTAATTTGTAACAACCTAGTTTGAAACTTACAAATCAAACTGTCAGCTGTGCTCGTAAACCCACGTGGTGCAGCGATATACAAATGCATCTGCAAAAATAGACACGCAGACAGTTTGCATGGCTGCTCTCTTTGTACTCTGATTGCATTATGCAAACTTTTCATAGACATGTCTTAGAGGTTTATTACTATGACCTTACTGTCTATTGTCTGACTCATATCCCCGCAGCATCACCTCTCTCGTTAAACCCTGACACCTCACTGATCTCAGCCCATCGTGCAGTTTTATGCAGGGCCAAGAAGCCACCACTGTTCAATTTTCTGCATTGATGTGCTGATCAATACTTTTTCTTTCCTGACTCCATTCTGGTCATCCCTCCTATGCCCTCTGCTAATCCAAATCACAGACTTGGGCTCCAAAGTGTCTGCTGACGGCTTCTTTTGAGGCCAGGTCTGAGGGGACATGGCTAGCCATGAACAGAGTTATAATTAGCATTTAACTATTAGCAACAATCCTCATTTTCAACCTTGAAGGAAATGGGTAAAAGTGGCAGCAGATCTCATTGTTCCTCCTGTTTGTCTGACACTTTGATGCATCACTGTACTGCAGCTGCAGTAAATCGTGACGGCCCAGTGTAATGACTGGAAAATGAAATGGAGGTCAAGGGTTGAGGCTGAACCTGAGAACATAAAGCAGCTGATCAATAGAGTGCTCGGGTTTGCCAAGTTGCATTAAATAGCACATCTAATATGGGCTGTACTGTTCGATAGTGGGCCCATATCATTTGCTCTGGTGTTACACACAGCTCGACTCATTAACACGAAGGACACTTTGCCTCTGTTCTGTTCAATTCTGACCACGTTCTTGTATTTCAAGCAGGATGTTCAATTTTTAAAAAAAAGGTCTGCTACATTATCGACCAGGTCAACTGATTAACAAGATGCAAAATAAAATATAAATATAAATACGTGTCTGTTGACAATCAGCACCTGCAAAAAACATTTACCAAGTGTTATTGGGGAGTGTGTGTGTGTGTGTGTGTGTGTGTGTGTGTGTGTGTGTGTGTGTGTGGTGTGTGTGTGAGAGAGAGAGAGAGAGTA
>NW_024584280.1:7577-9059 GCF_018398535.1 Haplochromis burtoni
TGTGTGTGTGTGTGTGTGTGTGTGAGAGAGAGAGAGAGGAAACCTGTGTGAATGTGTGTGTGTGTGTGTGTGTGTGCGTGTGTGTGTGTGTGAGAGAGAGAGAGGAAACCTGTGTGAATGTGTGTTTGAAAACCTGGCAAAATGTTGACTGTGTAAGTGAACGGAGCTCTCAGTGTCCCAACATACAGGAAAGCTGAACATTACATTAATGTCTTAGTTTCTATTGATTCTGTAGCACCCTTTATGCTCTTTAAGAGTCGGAGCACCTGTAAATGATAAAAAACGTAATGCCAGACATATAACCAGGTTACGTGCAAATTTGATAAAAGTAGGTGTCCTGTTTTAGAATGAAATATTAATGCTCATAGAACAATACAAGGTTCATAAAGCTGTTCTTGTCATTCATCACAAAGAAACGTGATCAAACATGAATAAAGTTACTCTGGCCCTGGTGCTAATAACCATTAAAATATAGCACTAAACATAATGAAAGTAAAAATATAAATACATGTAAAAAATCATAATAAATGACCTGTTAAATAATGATGGTTTGGTCAACAGGCCCATTAAAAGGTGTGGCAGTTCAGCTATTCTACAGGTCCACCTGCTCCACTACTGCACACGCTCCAGCCTGAGGGCGGGACAGAAAGAGTCCATGTTCAGGGTGGGTGGAGTCTCTCGTGATGCATGTTGCTCTGTGGTGTAAATGTCTGAGAGGGGAGGTGAGCTACATCTGAGGGTCCTCTGTGCAGACTCAACCACGTACTGCAGGGCCTGCTTCTCTGCCCCAGTGCACCTGTAGAAGGAGCTGAAGAGTTTGGAGCTCAGCCACGCCCCCATAGCTTCTTCAGGTAATACTAATGAGCCTTTTAGTGATGCTGAGGGTGTTTTCACTGCAGGTGAGGGTGTTGTTGAAGTGTAACTCATGGTATTTAAAGCTCACAACCATCTCCACGGCCACACCATTGATGTGGGAGTGTGAAGTCCACAATCGTCTTCTTGGTTTTATTGATGTTAACGATGGTGTTGTTCTCCTTACAGCACAGTCCCAGCCTGTAGGCGATTCGTCCCCGTTGTCCCATCACTGCTGTGTAACCTTTAACTTAACTGTCATAGTGAGCTCTGCAGTCAGGGGTTAGCATGTGTCGAGCAGGGCTGAGGGCAGCCAGTGCTGAGGATGATGGAGGGGGCTGTGATGTGATGGATATTAACAGATGTGTTAGTCAAGAAGACAAAGATCCAGTTCCACAGTAACGGACCATTCCAAGTCCTGCAGGATGATCGAAGGCAGAAATCCAAGAGAGACTGATGTGACTAATGGTAACAAAATCGAAAAGACGCAACATAAAATGCTCTGCTCTCCAGATGTGTGAGGGTCGGCCGTTTGTCAGCTGTATGATGAAAATCATCCATTAAGAAAACTCACAAGGAAGCACACAAATGTAAAACAAAGAGAAAAGAAAAATGTACTACAGCAGTATA
>NW_024584280.1:10671-13111 GCF_018398535.1 Haplochromis burtoni
TTTGAAAACACAGGACAAAAGAAGCAGTAAGTAAACTGGAGATTTGCAGCTGCTGTGTGCTGCGTTTGTTCTCCAGCTTTCTTTGTTTGATTTTTGAGTCTCGGGCTCCTGCAGCAACTTTTTTTAAGTCCCTTTGCAGCCCTTTTGTGGAGTAAATTCACATCATAACTGAATGATTGATGTGACAGCTATCTGATATGATATAGAAATAATAAAAACACATCGACTGGCTGTGGGACTGGAGGACCCTTCATCAGATCAGACCTGGGCCTGAACATCTTTCAATAACTGTGAGCTTGTACCTCGTCTGTTCAGCTGGACTGCACAGAATCATGTTCTGCGATAACATGAAATATCCACACTGAGATACATGGAAATTTCTGGAGTGTATTTCTGTGGAAATGTAAACATCTTCATTGTTTTTCTTTTGTTCTTTTGCCCTTTATGTCCCGGAAAATCAGAGATTTGATGCTTTCCGGAACCATTAGAAATTCTCAGTTGTGCCAGTGGCTCATGAGTTACAGTAATTTGACCTAAAATGGGTTAAATTCATCTAGCAATTTAGAAACACTATGTTAAAAATCTCTGGCTCTGTTAATAGCAGTCGGACGTACCGCCCACGGGACATTGGATGGTTTAGGGGACTAATAGGACTGCTAAGGGGTTAAAAAAGCAGCGGGCTAAGAAATCTGTCCTCATTTATATTTAGCTATGGCTTTAGGTAGAATCAGAGTTAAGGCATCACCAAAATGATTACACTTCATCATGGCTGTCTGACAGCTGATGATAAGTAAATAAATAATAAATATCAACCTGGCGGTGGTTCCAAATAAAAAGTCATAAAGATTCATCCAACCTGCAGTCCTCATCTGTCCATATAATCTTTTATGGCAATTCCATACCAGACCAGGTGCTGCTAACTTATTGATAACAGAGAGATGCAGGAAGTTAAACACAAGACTATTTTATATACTTGATATCCTTATAGAGTTAAAATTATTTACAATCATGTCCCTGTGGGACTAATGACTGATGGCAGAGTGACTGACTCTCTGAAAGTACAGCACTGTGGTCAATTCAGGTGCCACTTCATAGAAATATAGGCGCATGAATTTCAACATGAAATATTTGCATACACTTTAGTCTTTACTGAAACTACTTTATTTGGAGTGCATGTAACATCTAAGACAGCTCATCAAAATGTCAAGATGTAAATTTAAATTAGTTAAAAACAGAAGTCTGAAGAGTGCTTTAGGGTTGTATTAACCACCTTCTGAGATCTTGCACAGATCAAAGAAACATGGAGAAACATGTCAGTGCATTTTATCTATTAGACCTCAGATCGTATATAATCAAACTAATCTGCACTAAAGTTATGCTTAACTTTCTAGAATTATTAAGTGAAACACAAACTGGAAAAAGTCACACCAGACTAAGTGTCACCAACAAGAGATTTTTTATCAGGTCCCTGATGGTGTAACGTGTGTGTAACCTGTGTATAATGCACACGTGTGCTAACTGTGTAACTGTTGTAACTGTGTGTAACGTGTGTGTAACCTGTGTGTAACGTGTGTGTAACCTGTGTGTAACATGTGTGTAACGTGTGTAACCTGTGTGTAACGTGTGTAACGTGTTTGTAACCTGTATGTAACATGTAACTTTTTATATATTTTATTTATTGTTGACTCTATTTAATTTGTAAAATATGTGTATACACACACACACACGTAGAAAAACATTTAGTATACACATCCAGAAATTTTTTTTTTTTTTGCATATACTATTATATATTGTACATATATTTATTAGTTTCAGATTTAGCCATTCGTATATTTTGCCTTGTTACGGTTCGGTGGTGGCAGTGTATTGTTTTAGGCGTTTTGTTTTGGCGTGACTGTTATGTGTTTCCTGTTTTACTTTGAAAGTCTGTGTTATCTTAGTGTTCAGTTTACGTTTCCTTGTCTCGTCAGGTCTTATTTGCCCCAGCTGTGTATCCCTCCTGTGGTCCATTCCCTAATTGCTCCTTCTATGTATTTAAGCCCTGTGTTTCTGTATGTCATGGTCGCGATCTTCCCCCCCGTTGTAAATAGTTTGGCGCCTTGTGGTGTGATGTAAATAAATATCATATTTTGCTTTAAAGAAAATAGTTGTTGATACTTTTGTTTTGGGATTATTTTTGTGGAAGCCCGTATTAGTCTTTTTTATGAGTTCGCCCTCCTTAAGAGCAGTGAGCTTGGGGGCCCTTTTTCCCTTTTTTCTATTTTTCCTGAGTTGCACGCCGGTTGCCTAGGCCAGGGTGTAACATGCCTGTTTATGTTATTGTATTTTGCACAACTCTGTTGCTTGTGAAGCTCGCACACAAGAATTTCACTCGCATGTGCTGTACCAATGTACCTGCACATGTGATGTGACAATAAAAGTGATTTGATTTGATTTGACA
>NW_024584280.1:14452-19464 GCF_018398535.1 Haplochromis burtoni
TGTGTGTAACCTGTGTGTATGTAACGTGTGTGTAACGTGTGTGTAACCTGTGTGTAACGTGTGTAACCTGTGTGTATGTAACGTGTGTGTAACGTGTGTGTAACGTGTGTGTAATCTGTGTGTAACCTGTCTGTAACATGTGTGTAACCTGTGTGTAACCTGTTTGTAACCTGTTTGTAACGTGTGTGTAACTTGTGTGTAACGTTGTGTAACGTGTGTGTAACCTTTGTGTAACGTGTGTGTAACCTGTGTGTAACATGTGTGTAACCTGTGTGTAACCTGTGTGTAACATGTGTGTAACCTGTGTGTAACCTGTGTGTAACATGTGTGTAACCTGTGTGTAACGTTGTGTAACATGTGTGTAACCTGTGTGTAACATTGTGTAACCTGTGTATACCCTGTGTGTAACCTGTGTGTAACCTGTGTATACCCTGTGTGTAACATGTGTGTAACCTGTGTGTAACCTGTTTGTAACCTGTTTGTAACGGGTGTGTAACCTGTGTGTAACGTTGTGTAACCTGTGTGTAACCTGTGTGTAACCTGTGTGTAACCTGTGTGTAACGTGTGTGTAACCTGTGTGTAACGTTGTGTAACATGTGTGTAACCTGTGTGTAACATTGTGTAACCTGTGCATACCCTGTGTGTAACCTGTGTGTAACCTGTGTGTAACCTGTGTATACCCTGTGTGTAACGTGTGTGACCTGTTTGTAACCTGTTTGTAACCTGTTTGTAACGTGTGTGTAACGTTTGTGTATAACCTGTGTGCAACGTGTCTGTAACCTGTGTGTAACCTGTGTGTAATGTGTCAGTAACCTGTGTGTAACGTGTGTAAAATGTGTGTAACCTGTGTGTATGTAACGTGTGTGTAACGTTGTGTAACGTGTGTGTAACCTGTGTGTAACCTGTGTGTAACCTGTGTGTAACCTGTGTGTAATGTGTGCGTAACCTGTGTGTAACTTGTGTGTCTGATGGATCTAAAATCAGATAAAAAACATTAAATCCAAGTAGAAAAATGTATATTTTTTGCTCCAACAACCACAAACATGTTTATTGAATCATATTTCATAACTTTAAATGCAAATATAAATTGTCAGTTTTAAAATCATACGCATAAATTTTGTAAACAAAGTTATTTGCAGCCATTTACCTTTTACCTTTTTTTAATAACCATTTCAAACTATTTACAGAACAATCAGCTGTTCTGCATCCAATAAGATGATGCACAAATTATTTGTGCCGCTCCAAAAAAATACTTTCTGTCCACTATAAAGGAGAACATCACAGCCTGATACCTGCAGGTCTGACAGCAGCAGGTGTGTCACTCCTGTTTCTACCTGGAGACAGCAGTCGCCTCATTGTTCTGACACACAAGACAAAACTATCCACAACACTACACACTAACTACACAAGACAACACATGAACTACACACTCCAAACACGCTAAACGGCACAAATCTCTCTCTCTCTCTCCCTCTCGCCGTTGCTGTAACACCTGTGTTTTTTACTTTAACACAAGATGAAAGGCAGCTAGGTGTCATGCTAGCATTAGCTGGAAGTTTGACACTTTCACTTATAATTCTTACTTATAATAAAATCTAATTTCGTGGGGTAACAAGAAGGACATATCATACAGTATCTGGATCGCTGTTATACTGATTCTTGGGCTGAATAGATTCCCCTATCTACAGAATATAGTAGCTAAATCACACAAAGTACAGAGCTGCAGTATTTAGTAGAAAAATCTTTAACAAATTAATAAATAAGCAAGCATCCCAAAAAAAGAGCTTAGAGAAAAGCAAATTTCCCTTATTTCATGACACGTCATAAGCTAATGCCCACTAAGCCACCACCTTTATTTGCTTATTGAACCACTGTTCAGACACTGTGGCAGTGCCACTTAGAGCTGGACATGGACTGAAGTTAATATAGAGAGTAAAATAAAATATTTCAAAGTTATTGTCTCTGATAATCACTAATATTAGTAAAACTGGAGCCTTACCTTTTCCCTTCATTCAGCCGATACATGAGGCTTAAAATACATTTGAATGGCCTCTGTGTGAGGCAAGAACAGAGTAAGGTGTTTCCAGAAGGTTTCCTGTTGTTGTCAGGCAGATATTCTCTGTCTGTATCCAGAAAGTTCCAGTGGTGAGTCTGGGAGTATATTCCTCAGGTAAGGGTTTAGTGAAGTGAAGCATGGTCTGGTGTACAAGTGGGAATATTTATTTGAGCTTTCACACACAGACTTTGCATTTTTTACCCAGATTGCAGAGGTGAAGTGTGTATTAGCGACGGTCATTCTCCACAGCCTTGTAATTTGTCAAAGAAATCAGCCTTCATGCAGGATGAATTCCCCTCTGAAGATCCACACTAGAAAGGTTATAAATTTACTCTGATATTAACTAGGCTTGCCTGAAGGATGTGAAGCGTGTTCTGGCTGTGCTGTTTCGACCTTTTTTCTTGTGTGTCTCGCCCGTCCTGTCTCTGAGCGTGCATCACAGGCACGCAGGCGTTCGTGTAATAGAACGTGATAACAAATTCAAATTATGAAGGGGATAAAGCGCCTTTATTCGTCTAACAGTCGGTGAGTGGGTAAAGAATTTCTCTCCTCCCGCTGAGTGTGTATATGCGTGTATGAAAAATAGGTCTTTATGAAAATCCACGTGAAACATTTTCCCTTTGAGTAGATTTATAATTTGTGTCCCTTCTGTCAGCCATTATTGCCGCGAACAAAGACAAAGGGGGGATGCATAAGGATGAGGGAAGATTTTTTTCTGTCAGTCTTAAAACACGTTTCTCTGCTGTGTTCTGTCTGTACGTGCACTGAAAGTCTATCGCTGCTCTCTCATGTACTCACTGGCTTTAGCTTGGAGTAAATACACCAGGCCTTTTTTCAAGTCCTTTTATGTGTCTCCCTTGATGGAGCGCATCAGCCGACTGGAACTCCAAATCCATCCCCATGTGAGAAAATGATTAGAGAAAATGAACTTACAGAGCATTTCATCACTTTCATGCTTTCGGACTACTTGGCAGAGTCAAAGCGAGCGGAGTACCTGGAGCTTCTCATGGTGCAGAAACACTGAACAAGCAGACACATAGTGATAAAGTGACAAATAGTGATAAAGTGAGTAGAAGAAAAAGATGCATAAACGCACAATGTATGCATTAGTAATTAGAGTATTAGAGTACAAGTCTGTTAATTTGATCAGTTCAGTAGCAGAATGGGCGGTTAATCACTTTCAGGTGAAATTAGCAACAGGTGCCCTACAGGGGCAACCATGTGACACCCCGCAAATCAGGAATGGTTTTACAGGTGGAGGCCACTGACCCCCTCCCACCATTTGGATCCTTCAGTGCATGCTGATGCCAGACAGTTACTCTAGGAGAGCGTGACAGGGCCGTCAAAGGTCTTTTCCCCACGCTCTCCGAATTTATTCTATCATCAAGTCACTCATTTTCTTGCCTGCTTTCTTCAAGCCAGTCAGCCTTTGCCCTGTGCTGTACTCTTAGTGCCCCTTCATCATTCTGACTTTTAGACTGATGACTGTGATTGTGTCCATGTCTCTTCAGTCCCCATTACGATCCCCATCCAGTGTAACTGCAGGAGAAGCTCCTGCATGCTAACGTGGCTAAAACCACTCATTCATACTGCAAATTCTCACTGACAGCAACGTCCAGTGCAGCACTGAGACTGGGAGACTTGTGTGATTGCACAAGCCTTAGATACCTGTCTGCTTTCAGTTTTTTTTAATTGCATTTTTAAAAAGAAATAAATAGATTCAAAAATCAAATTTGGGAATGTAGATTTTTTTCCTGGTATTTAACGTGGCCATTCTTTTGTATTAGCTTCTCCTTTTACCTTTTACTGTGACTGTTTTCATCCCTGCACAAACAGGAATGCCAAATTAGCCGAGCACTGTGAAGTAAGGAGGTCTGACTGCCTGGATCTTTCAAATCAGCAATACACAGCCTCATCTAGTCTCTGTTTCAGCTTGTGTCTAAAGTGCAGACTTCAAACTATAAAACCAGAGTTAAGATCATTTACACCATTCTTCCTGCAGTCCACTGCAGAGGAGGGCAGGAGGACAGTCGGGACTCATTGTGTAATCACGGGCTCCTTATTTTAGCAGCCAGCTGGGAGGAGAGCTGAACTGTAACTCTAACTCATAAGTTATGAAAATGATTCATTAATCATGTTTGTGGCTTTCACACTTTTTCCTACTCTGATTTAAATTGTGATCGATTGTGCTAATATGAAAAAAACAACTAATACTATTCAGGCGTGAGGTTGTGCTGAACAGAGTGATGCCAAACAAGGCGAGGTAAACAGGTTTCAGCTTTTATTTGACAGACAGTGATAAAAAGGACAGGAGCACATGTGGCAAAGGGCCACGGGTCGGACTCGAACCCAGGCCATGTGGTCCTCCGCTGATCACACTGTACTAAGCCAGCAGCTGAGGTAAACAGGTTTAAGATAAAAAATATATATATATTTATTAGTGCCAGAGATCAGAACTTCACATACATACATATGACATTTCTGGACATTTCTGCACTGGCACTCAGTGAACTCCTATGAGTTGCCCATTCTTTTACAAATGTTTGTAGAAGCAGACTGCATGCCTGGGTACGGATGGAAATTAGTAATAATTTAGCAATTTTGATTCCATTATCAATATCACTTATTGGTTTGATTCCTTATCAAATGTCAATGTGTTTTCACAGGCTCCATTTGAAGAGTCCACCATTTCTAAGGCTACGTCCACACGTACACGGGTATTTTTGAAAACGCAGATTTTTCTGCACCTTTCGTCCACACGTAAACAGTGTTTTCGGTCACTGAAAACCGAGATTTTTAAAAACTCCGGCCAGGGTGGATATTTTTGCATTTAGGTGTGGACAAGAAAAACAGAAAACGCAGAAAACGCAGCGTCAAAGGCGTGCGCCTTTTTTGTCGTCACACTGTGCGCCACGTTATTGTTTCAGGGAAATGAATCTCTACAATACTGTTACTT
>NW_024584281.1:0-1767 GCF_018398535.1 Haplochromis burtoni
CTGAAGGAAGGGTGATGTCCTGGTCCTTCAGCCTCATCCACGTAAGGCTGAACAGGGCTGGCTGGCAACCCGCTACCGTCTCCTAGAGCGGGTGGCGGAGAGCCAGTTCTCAGGGAAGCACCAGTATCTGGTTGATCTGCCCCGGATGGGGCCTCCCACAAGTCGAAGGGACTGAAATCGATGTCAGAATCGCTTTCGTCGAGCACTGGAGGAGGCACCTCGATAGGTGCAGCCTGGTCGGAGTCTTGGAAGACCCAGCTGTTGCCCAGCGGCGTTCTTGAGTGATAAGGCTTGAGTCTGTCGTGATGAACCACTTTAGCCTTTGCTCTGGGCCCCTTTTTTATGCAGTAGACCACATCATCCAGCAGGCCCACTACGAAGTAGGGGCCCTCATAGGAAGGCAAAAACTGGCGAACCTTGTGCCGCACTCTCTTGGTCCCTTTGATCAGATGTCACACTGCAGCGCTGACTTGAAACTGAACTTGACAGACATTCTTATCGTACTGTCTCTTAGCATGCTCAACAGATTTCCCAAGAGCCTCCCATGCCAGTTGGTGGGAAAGCTCCAGCCTTTCCCTGAGTTGCACCACATACTGTGGTGCAGTGCAGTTGGGGGTGTCGTCAACTGGCAAGAATAGCCGCGACCAGGTCAATAGGCTCGGTTATCTCTCGCCCCAGTAGCATCATGTTTGGGGTCAGTCCTGTGGAGCTGTGTTTAGTTGCCCGATAAGCCATGACAGCATATGGGATCATTATATCCCAGTCCCAGTGGCAGCGCTCCGCGGTGGTGGCTAAGGCCTTCTGAAGGGTAGCATTAAAACGCTCTACCTGGCCATCGGACTGTGGATGAAACGGCGTGATGCGCATCTTTTTGATTCCGAAAAGTTCGCACATCCCCTGGAACACAGCTGACTCAAAGTTGGTGCCCTGGTCACTATGCAGAGACTGTGGGGCTCCATATCTACACACCCACTCCGCAACAACCTTTTCTGCCACCGTGGGTGCTTGTTCATCGGGGACTGGATGAGCCTCCACCCACTTGCTGAAATAGTCTTGTACCACCAATATGAACCGGTTATGCCTCTCTGTTTCATTCAACGGTCCCATCATATCGACTGCAATCCTCTCCATGGGGGCACCAACACGTACCGTGCCCATCGCTGCCTGGGGGGTTTTTAGGGGCCAGGCCCTTTCAGCACAACCGGTGCAAGTGCGGCACCACAGGGTCACATCATCTTTCATGTTATACCAGTAGTGCCTATTCTTCAGGCGTGCCAGGGTCCTTTCTGCCCCAAAGTGGCCGCCCACTGGGCCATCGTGCATCTGCTGCATTACGGAGTAACGATAGGCGTGAGGCAGAAGGATTTGGGGGAAAAACACATTATTTTCTGTACAGTGGAATTTCCTCACCAGTACTCCATCTTTTAGGTACAGTCTTTTCCACTGCGCCCAGTAGGCTTTGGTTGCGAGTGTAGCAGGTTGAAAAAGCTACATGTTTATTTTTGTAAGAAAACCAATTACCCCCTTATTTTTTGTTTATTATTGTGATTTATTTTGACATTGTTATGTGTTGCGAGACCATGGTTATATTTCATTATGCCAGTAGATGGTGCTCTTGCACTGCTGTGGAACTACCAGAGAGACTCTAGCTATAGGGTCTGTGCATGCGTAGCTCAGAAATAAATGAACTCCAGCCTGAGCAAGACGCTAACTTCAGTGTCCTCTCTATTAATCCACAGTTTGCTCATATTTGGCTACGCAGTGCTC
>NW_024584281.1:1792-19458 GCF_018398535.1 Haplochromis burtoni
AGGAAGTCCGTGATCACCGGCAGATGGGATCAGGCACACTTACTGAGCTGGACAGCTTTGCCTCATAGCGAGATCAACTGGTCTGAACAAAAACGACATACACCTGGTGTTTTGACAGAGCAGAGCCGATACGCGCATGCTGAGTACCACAAACACCTGCTCCCTCGGACGTAGGTTCGACCCCTGCATCTCGGACGTCCAGATGCTGAAAGGCACCGAAGCCTACATGAAGTTGTAACGGGCCATCGCTCCTTGATCGCAACCGTCGGTCCTACAGACCTGTTGGCTCATGGTATGCAACCGCCAGGGGCGCGCGTCCAGAAGGGCCGGGCCTCGTGATGCAGAGTCTTGCATATGGACGAGGAGAGAACTAGTAGCAAGCCTCCAAAACTGACTTACCCATGACCACAGCATGCATCTCAGAGCCAACGGGATCCTTGTACGTCATTCTAGCCCGAGTGATCCTAAGATTCCTTCCCGGGAGCACAGGGCATTATGCAAGAGGAACGGCTTGAGCAGGCATGCACATGAACCATGCCTTTGCAGGACCATGTGAGGACGCTCTGAACATTGCCAGAAAACACTTCCGAGGGCCACTAGCCAACCTCCCCCTCGTTTCGCACCCCGATGGTCTAGCACGCGGTCAGGCCCAGCAGACACACCCGCCCTCTCGCGGCCCCGGTACGGCCGGAGCTTTACGGCGCGAGGCGACGCATCAGCACTTCCCTCCAAACTGCATCCTCCATCTTTCCAGTCATGCTTATCGCCAAGACTGTCCGCCCGGCTGAAGAGGATCGGTGGTGTGATCCCTTCCTATCTGATTGTGGGGTGAGGAGTCAGCCGGGCCGGTTGTTGCAGAGTGACCAGTGACATCAACTTGAAGGACTGGTAGGCATCGAACTCTGATGGACTGGACTCCGAGGGCTACGCGACCCCACGCGCACCTCGCCACACAGGCATAATGCAAGGTGGTCATGGTCTCTATGGAGGTGGTGGAGTGTCCAAAGTGCCTCTATTGTTGGGGTCGTTGGAGGTGTGAAGGCTGCCTGATGGCTCGTCAAAACGACAGTAGAAGTCGTTAAGGGTGTTGGCTAAGAGCAAGTCGTCAGTGGAGTGGGGGGTTTTAGGCTTGTAGTTGGTGATATTCCTAAAACCTTTCCACACAGAGGCCGAGTCATTCTCTGAGATCTGCTGCTGCATCTTCTCAGAGTGCTGATGTTTAGCAATGTCCACTTCTTTAGTGAACCTGTACTTGGCCTCTCTGTAGCAGTCCCTGTCTCCGCTTCTGAACGCCTTTCTCTTTTCCAGCCACAGCTTTTTGAGTTTAGGAGTAAACCAGGGTTTGTCATTGTTATAACTCACCCTGGTGCGTGATGGCACAATGCTGTCCTCACAGAAGTGGATATAGGAGGTGACAGTGTCCGTAAACTCGTCCAAGCTGTTAGAAGCAGCCTTCATTGTGTCCCGTGCTGTGATGGCACAATGCTGTCCTCACAGAAGTGGATATAGGAGGTGACAGTGTCCGTAAACTCGTCCAAGCTGTTAGAAGCAGCCTTCATTGTGTCCCAGTCTGTAGACTCCAAACACGTGCGAAGCTCCTCCACAGCCTCGTTGCTCCACAGTTTTTTAGTCCTCACGACAGGTTTGGAGAGCTTCAGCCTCTGTCTGTACGCGGGGATTAGGTGGATCATGACGTGGTCAGAAAGTCCGAGTGAAGCGCGGGGCACCGCAGCGATAGGCCCCGCTGATCGTGCTGTAACAGTGGTCTAATGTCCTCTCCTCTCTGGTCGGGCATTTAATATACTGCTTGTATTTGGGAAGCTCATGGCTCAGATTGGCTTTGTTAAAGTCCCCAAGAGCAATGATGAGAGAGTCCGGGAATGTCCGCTCCATGTGCAGTATCTGCTCCGCGAGTGCGCACTGAGCTGCCTGCGCATCCGCGTCTGGCGGGATGTAAACAGCGGCCAGGATGAATGAAGCAAACTCCCGCGGAGAATAAAACGGTTTGCAGTGAATAAAAAGATATTCCAGAGAGGAAGAGCAGTGCTGAGCAATCACTGTTACATCTGTGCACCAGCCACTATTAATGTAGAAGCAGACACCTCCACCTTTGGTCTTACCAGAGAGAGCGGCCTGCTTAATAATAATTCAATAATCAGTTATTATTAATCTCTGTCCCTGTACACATACATGACAAATGAAAGATTAAAGGAAACACCAATATGAAATATGCTGCTCTGAGCTCAGCATAGAGTTTGTTACCTTCATACCCCTTTGATTAGAAGCTGTCTAACACGTCACTCCAAAGTCTCTGTAGAGCTTCAGTGTGTTGAATTGAATGATTCACATTATTTAAGTTTGCATCAAACATTCAGAGCAGCAATTTTATACTTTTGATCTTTGACTTACAGGAGAGAAAGTGAAGGCTACTGTGACAGCAAACACCGAAATCATGCCAGCAGGGGGCAGTGTGACACTGACCTGCGATGTGAACCACTTTGCTGACTTAGAATATGACTGGTTCAGACAAACCTCTAAAAACTCTAAGAAGACCGCAGTAGCTGGTGAATCAGACAGAGTACTTGTGACCTCTGAAGCTGGCTTCTACACCTGCAGAGGACGTGTTAAAGACAGTGACCCGGTCATTATTCATGAAACTGGTGAGGAAATTCATTTTGAAACAATAGTAAATGTGAAAAAGTAAATGACGTGATCTGTTCTCCATAATGAAGAATTATTTTATTTAATCATTTACAATTTAATGCTGTACAGAAAATAAAACATCAAACTTCTTCATCCCGTCATGCGTAAATGCAGACTCTCAGACAGACTCAATAAGAAAAAGTCAAACTTTTATTTTGGCTGATTAAAAGTCCAAAAGAACACACCACACCGCACCAACACACCAACACACTAACACACAACACACCACACCAACACACCAACACACTAACACACACACACCAACACAACACACACTAACTCACCACACTAACACACTAACAAGAGGAGTACGTCTGATCATTAATCACTAGCAGTTGAAAGGGACACAAATTACACAGGAGCGTGAGACAGGAAAACACAATGGGACACTGAACAAACTTAAACTCACAACACTAACACCGGATCTATAAAAGCAACTAATAGCAAAAATGCTCAGAACAGAATGAAGGATATAAACAAACGTAGAACCGACCTAAAAAGATTCACTGACAAAGATCCAGTAAACATCAGACTGGAAACTTTAAATTGTTAAATGCATTTTTCTTTATATACTTACATTAGGCATGGACCGGCTGCCGTGCTTGACAAATGTGAAACCCAGACGAAAAAGCAGTCAATCATTTCACACGGTGACTTTATATTTCGCAGTTGTCTGCTTTTTTTTCCGGAGCTGTGTAACACTTCTAAGACCAATCATGTTTTACGTTTCCGAGCTGATAGTATGGCGGGCCATCGTTGTACGTTCTTTTAGCAGTAGCACACCAGATTTAAAAATTGCCCACGGCGAGCCGGGGTCAAAAGCTGAAGACTTTCCTGAACATTTGTTTTTTCCTGACTAGGGATGGGTATCGTTTAGGTTTTATCCGATACTGGTGCCAAATCGGTACTTTTGAAACGGTGCCGGTGCTTAAACGGTGCTCAAACCGGTGCTTAAAGAATGGAGAACACAAAATTGGTCCAAAAACCTCTCATGTTCAGCTGTTTTTTGTAAAAAGATAACAATGTTAGCCTTTTCTGCAGCTATGGGGCATATATGGTATCACTCTTGGCTGGAAGCAGTGCTTAAACAATGGAAAAAACACAAACTTTGTCCAAAAACCTCTCATGTTTAACTGTTTTCCACTTTTTCTTTGGTCATTTTAGCCTTTTTGGCCAGGGTGAAGGGAGTATCTGCCATCAAACAAGAAGACAGCCGCATGTAGCTATGATGATGTTTGCTAGTTCACCTTACATGCATTAATGTAATAACGTGGTTAGCCTACTCAACGTAAATTACACACGAACAACATTAAGCTACTCACGCAGAGAAGAACGGCTGCTGCTGCCATCATCCGTCATCATTTCTGCTACACTGGCAGGGCTAGGGGCCAGGACTCTCCTCTTCGTGTTTTTGGGGGATGTTGCTAACTCCGGGTCCGATAACAGGCAACCCACCCGCAGTAGATGTGCTCGGTGTGAGGTCTCGCAGCAAGCTATCAAATACGGCGCATTTCTCGGCTTTTAAAAAAAACGCTATGCGTCGCCAGGTGTTTCATCAGATTTGAGGTGTTACCTCCTTTGACAGTATCCGTGCACCACCGAACCGTCCGATAAAGGAAATCCTCCCCTAGGCGTACCGTCGAGCCCTCCAAGCCGGCATACAGCATTAATATACAGCACTCCGAGGAAGCACAGGAAGACGAGGAAGGGTAGGGAACAAGGCTACACCGACCTTTTATTAGGCGCAGCCCAACCCCACGCCGCGACACCTGACTGGAAACAGTTCACCAGCGGGCATCGCCGATACAATTTTGGTTGCCGAGGGAATTATTATATTCCTTTTATTTACTTTCTCTTCGTCTCTTCTGTAGTTAACCGTTACTTTTCTTTTCCTTCTCCGCTCACCCTCACACACCCGACAGACAGTTCCGCTACACACACGCATACATTTCCCATCAGGCTTCACCCTTAAAGGACCATGCCTGTAACACTACCCCCACTCTGGATGATAATTAAACCCTTAACATCATTCCAGCACATGAACCCCCCATTAACAAGGAAACATACAGCATTCAATGCGGGACAGCAGTCGTGCCCCCAGTCCAAAAATGGCGATCCTTAGGATGGAACAATCTTGAAGTAGACAACTGTCCATATTTTAAGCACAAGAAAACATAGGATGTACAGGGTTCACTTTGAGGAGGGTGCAAGTCAATGTCCATATCCCGCCCTTCACATAGACAGTATTCATAAAGAAAGACATTAAGGCACTCCAGCTGAACGTTTACCCCTATATCCAGCTTTACCTCATTAGTATAAACAGTTCAAACAATAACTTGCAGCCCGTCGACAGCCATGTTGCCAGGAAACAGCAAGACAAACAAGCCCAACAGTACACGTAAGAATAGCCCCCTGTAACAACTCAATTTACAACAGTCATATCACTTAACATATGTAACATGAACAATTTCTTTTTTTTTTTTTTTTTTTTTTTTTTTTTTGAACGACTGAGCAGGGCAGCGATCCGCCTACACCCCGACTCAGTTAGGACATACTAGCCTAGTGACTGACCCAGTCACCAAGCATGTCCGGCGCCCGCCGCACACGCTGTGGTCTGGAACGGGGTGTGGACCTGAAGGAAGGGTGCTGTTCTGGTCCTTCAGCCCCATCCACGTAAGGCTGAACAGGGCTGGCTGGCAACCCACTACCATCTCCTTGAGCGGGTGGCGGAGAGCCAGTTCTCAGGGAAGCACCAGTATCTGGTTGATCTGCCCCAGCTGGGGTCTCCCACAAGTCGAAGGGGCCGAAATCAATGTCAGAATCGCTTTCGTCGAGCGCTGGAGGAGGCACCTCGGTGGGTGCTGCCTGGTCGGAGTCTTGGAAGACCCAGCTGTTGTCCAGCGGCGTTCTTGAGTGGTAAGGCTTGAGTCTGTCGTGATGAACCACTTTAGCCTTTGCTCGGGGCCCCTTTTTAATGCAGTAGACTAAATCATCCAACAGGCCCACTACGAAGTAGGGGCCCTCATAGGAAGGCAGAAACTTGCGAACCTTGTGCCGCACTCTCTTGGTCCCTTTGATCAGATGCCACACTGCAGCGCCGACTGGATACTGAACTTGGCAGATATTCTTATCGTACTGTTTCTTAGCGCGCTCAACAGATTTCCCGAGAGCCTCCCGTGCCAGTTGGTGGGAAAGCTCCAGCCTTTCCCTGAGTTGCACCACATACTGTGGTGTAGTGCAGTTGGGGGTGTCGTCGGCCGGCAGACCCGCGACCAGGTCAATAGGCTCGGTTATCTCTCGGCCCAGAAGCATCATGTTTGGGGTCAATCCTGTGGAACTGTGCTTAGTTGCCCGATAAGCCATGACAGCATAGGGGATCATTATATCCCAGTCCCAGTGGCAGCGCTCCGCGGTGGTGGCTAAGGCCTTCTGAAGGGTAGCATTAAAACGCTCTACCTGGCCATCGGACTGTGGATGAAAGGGCGTGGTGCGTGTTTTGACATCAGCACTAGACTACGCAGGCCAAATCTACCGCCTGGCCACTCCGGACCTCAAGTCTACAGTAACACCACACGGCCGCAACCGCCCCCCCTTAACCGCAACAAACCCAAAAACCATCTGTGGCATGATCCGATAGGGGCGTGCCGAGGTGCGCTGTCTTTTTGATTCCCGAACAGTTTTCACACATCCACTGCGAACCCCACAGCCCGATCCTCAAAAGTTCGGTGCCTGGTCGCCCGTAACCTGCCAGCGATACTATGTCACCGCACGGACTTCCATGCATCCAATCCAATCACCCCATCGATACACAGCAACCTCACGCTCCCTTTGCTCCACCCGGGACGGGCCGCTTGGCGCACCTATCTGCAGGCATCGTCCGAATAATGCTGCACCCATTAAATAGCACTGCGTACCAACCAGATAATGTCCCAATGTCCACAATTGACGATAACGATCCAGCCGCCCACTTATGCCCTTTCTGCTTCTTCCACTCGCGTCTTTAACCAGACGGCCGTCCTCAGCATCCCGGACCTCGCCGAATAGCCTTCCCATGCAACCATCGACCAGCCATGGATCGCCACGACCAGGACCAGCCACAACCTCGATTCCACCAATACGCTGCACATTCGACTCACAGTCAACTGCCACCTAACCCTGACAACGGAACCCGGCGACGACCAGTTATCTTCGCCCCCGGACCAACATACACGGCGCCGGCCCGCCGCCACCCATTCCAGACCAACCCACCCTGCCACCGCATGCCACCCATCACCTCGCCCGCGTCCCCACCGACCAAGCTCCCCGGGTACATATCCTTCTCATGTCTCCAGTTCGCGATGTCACGTACGCCACACGACCGCCAACAGTACATCTCACCCCATCCAACTCACTCCCTAGCGAGACGTGCCGCCCACGCCCGACTCCGCGATATTCCCACTCTATTACAACATCTGTGCCACTACCCCCATCAAACCGATTGGCCCACAAATGGGCTTGACTCGTCCAGCATCTGCCTGCTCTCGGCCACCGCCCGTACAGTAACAACCCCCGCCACACCTAACGATGCGGTGCACCTGTAACCATAGCCCCACGAGAGCAGCCATGGTGACCCAGCGAGCAGCGCAACAGTCCCAAGACTCCAACACTCCGCATCACCATGAACTACGACCCTGCAAGCCACTCGGTATACAACAATCCAACGACAGCGCTCTCCAACCTTTTCCCCAAACGCGGCACAAGTCTGCGCAACAAACCGCAACCCCATACAACAGACACACTCAAGAACACGACACCCTCACCCACACAGCACATATTCTACAATCGCGTTCACTACCCAACTCCTCCATTCTGCCAGCACTCCAGCGCCGAAATCCCACGTCACCGACCAACCCAAGCTCAGTAGAGCGCACTCCCACTCACCCGCAACTCCACTCACCGTTCAGCTCTTGCAACCCTTCCTGGCTAACACCCCACCAGCACACGCAGCGGACCACCGCCATACTCCAGCCATCAGTCACTAACACCGCACACACACCCCCGGCACCCCGACCGAATAAGCCCACTCCCGGGACCCTCTACGGGGTCACCAACGCACAACGCACCCGCCACACCTCCTCTACCGCACAAACCAACCCTTACCACTTCCTTTCCACGCTTTCAAATACCTGTCAAACCGTCCTGGGCCCATAACTAACCTCCCACCAGACCACGCCAATCACACACCGATCTGCTCCTCCTATCAGCCCTGGTCGCAACTCATCCCATAACAGACCCGCTGTACATCCCTTCACTCACTATAGACACGCTCCGGCCCCATACCCAACGCAGATTCACAGCACCTGCGACACCACCACAACATGTCCCGCAACGTAGCAACCCCACCACAGCCCTGGACAGCCGCATCGCTCGTCGCACACATCTCACCCCCCAGCGCCCACGCCCACCTCCACTCACCACACCCAGGAAACACCGCTCGATACGGATACTCTTCGGCACGACCGATGCACACCCGCAGATCCGCGCTGACACTTCGGGAGCTCCGCAACGTACAACCCTACACCCTGCGCCACTCCAACCACCGCACACGCAACACCAAGTTCACATCCTCGCCCCACGCCGGCTCCACATCCGTCACCTCTTAGCGCTGCCCACCAATACATGTCATACGCATCCACGACTACCCCAGGCCTCACCTCCTTCTCCCAACATCTCGCGCCCGTCCCACATCACGGTACCATCAGGCCCCACTACCCCCACTGGGGGCTGCCCTGGGGGGGTCATGCTAGTACCACAGTCCTCTAAGTTACACTGCACACCTTTATGCTCGAACCGGCCGCTGTTGATGGTGGGCTCTGGGAGTGTGCACGGGCATGAAGCGCGGCAGGGTCTCCTGGAAAGTGCATCCGCATTCTGGTGGTTTTTCCCAGGTCGGTGCAGCACCTGGAAGTTATACTCTGCCAGCTTCTCCAACCAGCGGGCCAGCTGGCCCTCGGGCTCCCTCAGCCTGGTCAGCCAGCAGAGGCTGCTATGGTCAGTCCGGACAGTGAACGGCCTACCCAGCAGGTACTGTCTGAAGTAGGAAGTGAACGCCACAACCGCCAGAAGTTCTCGTCTGGTCGTACAATAGTTTTGTTCGGTAGCTGACAGCCGCCTGCTCCCATAAGCCAAGACCCGCTCTTCGCCCCATTGCACTTGGGAGAGAATTGCTCTGATCCCACAATCGCTGGCATCAGTGTCAAGGAACAAGTCACCCTGGTCCAGTGGGTAGCCCAGGACAGGGGCTGCTGTAAGTCATTTTTTTAATTCCTGGAATGCTTACTGGCACTCAGCAGTCCAGTTAAAATGGGCATACTTCTTAGTGAGTTCGTGGAGGGGTTTGGTTATTGTGGCAAAGTCCTCCACGAAACGGCGGTAGTATGAGGCTAAGCCAACAAACTGACGCACTTCTGTGATGGTCTGCGGTGTAGGCCAGTCCGTCACCTGCTGAACTTTCTGGGGATCTGTGGAAATACCTCCAGCAGAGATGATATGGCCCAGATAGGCCACCTGCTCCCGAAACAGGCAGCATTTAGATGGCTTCAGTTTTAGGTTTGCTCGACGCAATCTGATGAACACTTGCTCGAGCCGCTCCAGCATCTGGGTGCTATCCTGACCCAGGACAATGATGTCATCTAGGTACACTAAGCATGTCTCCCACTGCAGCCCAGCCAGGACTCTGTCCATAAGCCTTTGGAATGTGGCCGGTGCATTGCACAGTCCAAACGGCATCACATTCCACTCGAACAATCCCTTACGGGTACAAAATGTAGCTGCTTTTTGGGCTCTGGGGGTCATCTCTACCTGCCAGTACCCTGATGTCAGGTCTAGTGTACTGAAGTACTTGGCAGTGGAAAGCGTGTCAAGGGTGTCCTGGATGCGTGGCAGGGGATAAGCGTCTTTAAGGGTTCGCTCATTTAGTGGTCTATAGTCCACACATAGTCTGGGACTCTGGTCTTTCTTCTTCACCATCACAATTGGAGCAGCCCAGCCGCTATTGCTAGGTTGAGCTAGCCCAGCCTCCAGGCTCTGCTGTACTTGCTGGTCGGCCACTATTTGTTTGTCCCCTGCCATCCTGCGCGGCGGGTGCTTAACTGGTGGCCCTGGCGTGGTCAGGATGTCATGCTGGATAACACCAGTGCGACCAAGGTCATTTGGGCCAGTGGAGAAGACATCACCATAGGACCGCAGCAGGCCTACCAGTTCGCAGCGGGCAACATGAGTCAAACCGGGGCTGCCCTCAGCCATGTCGGCCAAAAGAAAGTCTACATTTTTAACACCGCTCCCCACATGTACAGGCAGGATGACCTCACCCAGGACGGCCAATCCCTCTGGACCAATGCCTTGTACAGTCTGAGCAATGGATGCCTACACCTGGGGTCTTGACTCCGCGGGGATGGTGTTAAAATAGTGGAGGGGCAGCACATGCCGCCGTGCATCAGAATCCAGTAAGGCCCGTATTTCCCGTCCCTGTATTACTATCTGGACACACATCACATCTTGGCCTCCATTATGGAACACTGTGCCTGGGTCAGGGGCTGGGCCTCTAGCAGCTTTTACAGGCTTCTGGGCAGGTGAGCGAGGAGAGGGGCAGTTCCTCTGTAGATGTCCTATGCCGGAGCAGTTATGGCAAACAGCCTCCTTCCTGCTTGACTTGTTAAATGTGCTCCAGCTTTGGCGCCCACGCTGGATAGGTCTTTGAGCTCTTTCTGGTGGTTCATAGCTTAGCATATGAACATTCTCCCGTAATGCAGCTGTTCGGGCCCCCTGTGCTGCAGAGACTCGTGCCTGTGGCTGCATAAGCTGCGTGACTGCCCTGGCGGCCCTTTTTGTTGGCTCGAACCTGTGGGCGATTTCATAGGCTCTTGCCAGGAAATTATTGGAAGGTTGTTCTTCCAATAATTTCTGGACTATTTCAGCATCTGCCAAAGCATTAGTGAAGATCTCCACAGCAATACAGTCCTGCTCCAGCTCGGAGCGGTTGGCATACACAATGGAAACATTCTCATACATATCATCTCTGAGGGTGTGCAGGGCCTCACCTGGTTTCCTGATTCTATGCCGTAGCTCAATGCCAATGGCCGCTGCATGCTCTGAACACGGCCCATAGGCAGCCTCCACCTCCTCCACAATCCTCTGGTAACTCCAGCAAGCAGATTTGGGGGTTTTGTGGATTATGGCTCCAGCTGCGCCCCTCAGGCTGCACCTGAGTTGGACAGCCATGGTCTTCTCCGTCCAGCAGTTGGCCTTTGCACAGGTCTCGAACTGATAGAGAAAGTCTTTCCATGACCTTGACCCATCGAAATGGTCTAGTTGTAATGTGGGAATTTTCTCCTTGCCCCTCATCTGTTCATCGGCACTACAATCTGCAAAGCCACTGTCTTGTACTGCTCAAGGAAAACAGCCCCGTGGCCCTGGCGTGGCTTGTTTCGAACTGTGACCCTGGCCATGCTTACAAAGCCCACACCCCCCAGCTGGTGCTGGTATTACCATGCGAGGTGTTGGGGAAAAATAGCCCTGAGCTGGCATTTCATAGCTGTATTGCGCAGGTTGGGGTGTACCTGGCATAATGTGTAGCTTCGCTGGCTCAGTAAACTGTGGTTTTGTAGGGACATTGCAGGTACAGTTCATGGCGGTGAATGGCCGGCTGCATGGCAGAGATGTAACAATCCGAGATAGGTGATCATGTGTGCCATGCCGTCCCACTGTAAGCGGTGTAGATGTAATATTACCAGGGCCTTCACAGTCTGAGCACTGAAACTGCTTAAACTCACTGCACATTGCATTCTGCTTTGCTGTTGGTGTTAAGAAAGGGTTGGTGTGAGCTGAAGGTGGCGGGGTGAGATGCCATGCAGCCTCAAACTCTGTCATATTGGCTGCTGCTATGCTCGCCGCTGGCATTAACTCTATGTCTGTTGTTTACATAAGTGGCACGGTCCACATTAACTGTGCCACTCTCCAGGGATTCTGACAAAAATGGGTTGCTGCTCTTACTGAAGCACATTACCATGTCATCCCCTTCAGCATCTCCCGGCGCCGCCATTTTCTCTGTCGTCCAAGGGAAAAGAGAAAAAAAGTTCGCTCCCTCTCTCTCGGCACTTTGCAGAGTTTAATCCCGGAAAAGAGCCCCCAGTGTTACCGCGCCAGATCCACGGCCCAAAACCGTAGTAAGGAAACCTCTGGCAGTTACTTGAAGGTTCCGTAACTGGCTCGTAGCCGGCAACCAGCTTACTATACAGGTCAACTCCGCTAGCAAAAAGATCGAAGGAGGCATAGGAAACTGCTTCACCGAACTTTATTTCTACTCCAAGGCACGAACACCGCGTACAGTGGGCTGAAACAGTTTACTCACAGCGAGCATCGCCGACACAACTCTGGCTGTCGAGGGAGTTATTATATTCCTTTTATTTATTTTCTTTCCGTCTCTTCTGTAGTTAACCGTTACTTTTCTTTTCCTTCTCCGCTCACCCTCACCCACCCGACAGACAGTTCCGCTACACACACCCGCATACATTTCCCATCAGGCTTCACCCTTAAAGGACCATGCCTGTAACACATCGGATTTGAGGTGTTACCTCCTTTGACAGTATCAGCTTAAAGCACTTGTTGCTGCTGAGTTTGCATATTTTGCTGTGAAGTACAGCCAGACTTTTGACCGCTTCGCCTTGGGCATTTTTAATCTGTAGCTCTGCTCTAAAAGAACGTACGTACCTGGGCCCGCCTACTATCCTCGGAAACGTAAAATGATTGGCTAGAAGTGTATCACAGCTCAGGAAAAAAAAGCACCGAAATAAAGCACCGAAATGTGCGCTGCTTTTCGGTCTGGTTACTACCGTTTATGTCAGAACCGGTGCCATCATGGCACCGGACACCGGTACCCATCCCTACTCAGCAGCCTGCAACAAGTGCTTAAGCTGATACTGTGATACTGTCAAAGGAGGTAACACCTCAAATCCGATGAAACACCTGGCGACGCATAGCGTTTTTTTAAAAGCCGAGAAATGCGCCGTATTTGATAGCTTGCTGCGAGACCTCACACCGAGCACATCTACTGCGGGTGTGGTGCCTGTTATCGGACCCGGAGTTAGCAACATCCCCCAAAAACCCGAAGAGGAGAGTCCTGGCCCCTAGCCCTGCCAGTGTAGCAGAAATGATGAGGATGATGATGCAGCAGCAGCCGTTCTTCTCTGCGTGAGTAGCTTAATGTTGTTCGTGTGTAATTTACGTTGAGTAGGCTAACCACGTTATTACATTAATGCATGTAAGGTGAACTAGCAAACATCATCATAGCTACATGCGGCTGTCTTCTTGTTTGATGGCAGATACTCCCTTCACCCTGGCCAAAAAGGCTAAAATGACCAAAGAAAAAGTGGAAAACAGTTAAACATGAGAGGTTTTGGACAAAGTTTGTGTTTTTTCCATTGTTTAAGCACTGCTTCCAGCCAAGAGTGATACCATATATGCCCCATAGCTGCAGAAAAGGCTAACATTGTTATCTTTTTACAAAAAACCAGCTGAACATGAGAGGTTTTTGGACCAATTTTGTGTTCTCCATTCTTTAAGCACTGGTTTGAGCACCGTTTGAGCACCGGCACCGTTTCAAAAGTACCGATTTGGCACCGGTATCGGATAAAACCTAAACGATACCCATCCCTAGTAACAATCAGTCTGCAGGGAGCTACGACTGATTTAACTTGCTTTTCAAAATATTTTACTTACTCGGGTCAAACAGTTGAAGCTCTAAATAAATCTAAATAAATCCTGAAATTAATATTTAAGTTGTGTTTTAAAGATTATTGCATAAAAGGACATGTCTGTGAATCAGCTGTTCCAGTCACTTTACTTCATGTTTCTATTTGTGTCTCTAACTGGATATTTTTCTGTGAACAGTTCCCAGTAAGCCCACTGTGACCCTGCAGCCATCCTGGACTCAGATATACAGCGGTGAGACAGTCACTGTCAGATGTGAGATTCAGGGAGGTGAAGGAGCTCAGTGGACGTATGAATGGAGAGCAGCCAAGTTAAACACACCTCCAACATCCAATGAATACAGAATCATCAGAGCTACTGAGTCTGACAGTGGAGGATACAGCTGCCGGGGCAGAAGGGACTATTTCTTCTCAGAGTGGAGTGATATCATCACACTGACTGTATCAAGTAAGTTGGACCTTCATCTATATTATCAGTTTTAGCTAAACAAGTGAAAATACTTCAAAAGTTTAGCCCTCCTTTGTGATGCTCAGTAAAAATGTCAAAAGAACTGAAAATTATTAAAATAAATGAAATTAATGAAATTATAATAATAATAAAATATATAATTGCTTGTTATACAGTCATTGAAATTGATTTCAACTGGTTTGATTCAGTCATTGACTTTTGTTCTTTTTCTAAACTGAACTGCAGATAAACCAAAGGCCAAACTGAGAGCTGATAACACAGCTGTTCCAGTAGGGGGCAGTGTGACCCTGACCTGCTCTGTGAACCCATCATCATCATCTGGATGGAAATACTACTGGTACAGAGATGAACCTCTGAGTCCACAGGATGGAGTTTTTCTATCAAATGACCAAATCAGAGTCTCACAGGGAGGACTCTACAGGTGCAGAGGAGAAAGAGAAGCTTACTACCGGTACACAGAGGAGTGAGTCAGTTTGGATTGACACAACTGGTGAGTTCAAACTTGAACTTACCACAAAGCACTACATCTGATGGTATTTGAACCTTTTGTCATTCATGTGTTTTTATTGTACTTTCTTGAACATTAACAGTCTCAAACAGGCCTGTTGTGACTCTGCATCCAAACTGGTCTGAGATATACAGAGGAGAGACGATCACTGTCAGATGTGAGATCCATGGAGGAGACACTGAGTGGGATTATGAGTGGGAAGCAAACAGCATCAGAAAACCTCCAAATCTAAATGAATACAGGATTATTTATGCTTCATCATCCAACAGTGGAAACTATCGCTGTAAGGGCAGAATGAAAAGTTCACAGCATGAAACAACAGAGTGGAGTGATTCAGTCACACTGACAGTTTCAAGTGAGTCGAAGATCTTTCATTCATAATAACTGTTTTATCAAATCCTCAGAGGTTTCAGGTTTTAGTTAAAGAGACGGATGTCACAACTAACACACACTTCATTCTATTAAAGTCAGATTCTGCTTGGATAAATGTCCGATATACCGAGCCTGTCATGTCAAACCCCCTGAACTCGATTTTTTTTAATCATAAATTTGGGAGCCCACAAATTCCAGGAATCTCCAAGCGCGGTGAAACCTCAAAATTTCAACAACCACCACAACATTTAAAACAGTAAATGAGAGCAGGAACACGGCTTCTGCACAAAGACGGAAACACAAAGCGCGGACGCGGATCAGAATCAGTGAGATGTCGCCTTTCTCACCCGACGGCACGGACACGGTCGGGGCTGAAAGCCGACAGCTCGCTGATTCTGATGTTTCGGCGGGTCCGCGCTTTGTGTTTACGCCCTTTTTGCGCTGATTCTAAAGCTGTTAGTTTGATCTCTCTCCAAACAATATTGACCGAACCAGCAGCAAAAGAAGATCCAAACTACGCTTCACATAAACATCGTCATGGATCACTCTGACTTTTGCTGTTTTGCTTCCACCAGGATAAAATCACACTTCATGCACAGCTCTCTCTCTCTCTCTCTGTACTTCAAGAACAGTTTCCCGTCTAAATCTGTTTTCTGCATTATTCGCTTGTTTGTTACGCACAAGTCTACCGTTGTTTACAGCGCTGTTGGCCGATGTTTTTTTTTTTCCTTTTACTTACTTCCGAAAAGAAAACCTAATTTCTGCTGTTCAACAGGCTTCTGAACAAATTTAAACTTTTTAAAATTATACAAAATGCAAAACGCTTAGCTGTGTCTCTAATAAAACCGCTGTAACTTCAGAGGTAATGTTCATAAGTTGATTAATGGTTTTCTTTCGTTTTTGATCTACTGCAGAATATTTTTATAAAATCCAGGCCAGGAAAATCACCTTCATGTTTTTCTGTGTTTTATCTTCAGCTACTTTGACACAAAGGCCTCTGCTGTGATGCTCACACCTTTGATAAAGTCTGGAAAGTGTCAGCTTCCATTTTATAGATGCAAAAATATGTAAATGTACTGATCTGAATTATAATATTTCTGACTGTGTGAGGCAAAATCTCCCAGATTCAAATCGATTCGAATCGAATTGAATCAAATTGTGGATCGAATCGATTCAGGAGCTTGTGAATCAGAATCAAATTGATTCTAGAAATCAGTGACGATACCCAGCCCTGCTACAAAATGATCATACCAACACACACATTATGTTTTTCACCTAATGACTTTAATGAACTGCAGACTACAATATAGCCTCATTTTATTGGACGCTGGCCTATTCATTTTAATTTTTTATGTATTTATTTTTCCAGTTGGCAAATAGTCTGTATTCATTATTTGCAGGATAATTGTTTCATATTTGATTCTAGTAACTATATTATCTAGTGATTTTTTTCATTACTGTAACATTTTTCTTCTTTAATCAAGTAACAATCAACAATCTGTTTAACTTTTTCCTGTAACTTCAACAGCAAGTAAACCCAGAGCCACACTGACAGCACAAAGTTCAATCATACCAGCAGGGGGCAGTGTGACACTGAGCTGCTCTGTGGAGGGCTCTGCTGGCTGGAAGTTTGACTGGTTCAGACGTGATTCAGTCTCTTCTAAAGCTCAGCTCATGAGAGGAAATGAAGCAAACAGAGTTATTAGTGTCTCACAAGGAGGTCTGTACCACTGCAGAGGAGGGAGAGGAGATCCAGTTTACTACACAGAGGACAGCAGTGACGTCACAGTTACAGAAACTTGTGAGTTTAATTATTTTATTTCTGCCAAACTGAGACAGATCAAGTTATGTGATCTGTGCTGTTCTTCGGTTTGTTTTCTTACATGGAGAGGTGGAAATGAGAAAATAGAAGAACTTCAGTGTCATTGTGACAAAGTGTGCACTCTGAAAGAGCCCATCTGGTTCTCAGAGAAAAAAATCATTACAAGCCTTTCATCAATTTATTGGAGCTTTACAAAAAAAAACATTTACTTCAACTATAAAAAATACATTAGCAACAGGATATTTCTATGCCAGTGGCTGCAGGCTTTCTTTGTGTTTTTTCTAGATTGAAGACAAAAAACTTTAACAATCAAAAGTTTTATATTTGTTTTTTTTGTACCACACTGATTTTGACGTCTTTGTGAAATGGATATCAATAACTCAGGACATCATCCAAGATACAAAGCAACTGAGTAGACTGTACAAGTACAAAGCTCTGTACGCCGACGTCCCTTTACTCACAATGCTCTGGTACATCGCATCTCCGTCGAGTGTTCAGTACTGGAAGCTATAGAAACCTGTTCTACTGGCCCTTAACTGTTGATTGCTCTGTTCCAGTCTTTACAACTGTTTGTCTGTGGATATCCGCCTCATTTTTTTCTCACGTTACTTCATGTACTATCAAGCGCTCAGTAGACGTTTTAGTTTCTATGTTCGTCCGTCTAATGGGAATATTTTCCTGTAGCAGTACAGTCTCCCACGTACAGCCCACTAGCTGACCCTGCACAGCCATCACTGGACTCGATACCTACAGCGGGCTGAGCAGTCCACCATGTCTCCACGATGCCCAGATTCAGGGAGAGCTTGAGGGGCTCAAGTGGCACGTCCAACACATAGTGAATGGAGAGCCATCCAGTTAGAACACACTCTCCCAACTCCACCAGAATAAGACAGAATCAATCCAGAGCTCTGAGTCCTGAGTGAGGGATACACGCCTCCGGGGCAACACAACTGTAAGACGATGCCATATCTTTCTCAGAGTTGGCAGTATATCATCACACTGACTTCCATGTTTCAGCAGTATTAAGGACTACTCCGCATCTCTCTT
>NW_024584282.1:0-19435 GCF_018398535.1 Haplochromis burtoni
CCCATCGCCTGTAAAAGCCAAACAGAACCAATTCATCCATTCATTTTCTAACATTTCCTGGTTAGATACAGTAAGGGAAACAATTTAAGCAGAGCTGCTTGTTGCTATTTTAAAACCAATCACACCGTGATGATGAGTGTAAATCCTAATGAATGAAGCCTTAGCTTGACACCCCTGACTTCTAGCCTTAAATTAATTCACAGTTCCAAGCAAACAGCTCAAAAAGACTTTTTAATAAACTTCATTGAGCCTTTTTTACTTTGACACATTACAAACATTGTGGCAGTGATATGTTTCACACTAAATTGTTCGAACCATTTTAAAAATGAAGAGAGACAGACAGGTCACAAAGCTGTGTGACTTCACTCTTAACTAAATTGCCCTTTTGTTTTCTTTGTTTTGTTTTGTTTTGGTGCATGCCCAACTTATGCCCTGTATAGAGGTGCCATCCAATAATAAACACACTTAATATGAAAACAAACAAATGACCTACCTAATTACCTATACATGAACTAATTCAACTAAATAATTATCCCACCTTTAAGTTATTACATTAATACGGTGGCCCTGAGAGGCCAAACGCACTGCAACAACAAAAAGGCTGCAAAAGCAGGAGGGAGGGCCTTTCATGTAATGATACAGCTGCAGGTTTCAAACCTAAAATTCATGAACACACAGTAATAATGATCTTTATTATTGCTTATGTTAATATGGCCAGTCAATTAGATAATCTGGTCACTGTCTTCCTGCTCTGCAGATGTACAATACAATACCCTGGTTGATGAAGTGGCTGCCTGGATCACACCAGACGATATTTATCTTGACAAAGAAAATAGTTGAATTTGTAGAAATTAGGATCAAAGAGCACCAGGAAAACTTTGACCCTTCATCACCAAGAGACTACATTGACTCCTTTCTCATAGAAATGGGAGAGGTTAGTGTTTTAATGTCTATCTCGATTTGCTTTTATGAAAAAAATTAATTCCCCTCTCGCCTCTGCAAGTAGTCTATCCTTCAAGCTCAGGTCCTCTACCAGAGGGCTGGGAGCTTAAGGGTTCTAACTCTAACTCTTCTGGACAGAGGGATCTGCTGGAGTTAGCTTGAGCTAACTTGGGAGTCACTGCACCTAGTGCTCCGATTACCACTGGAACCACTGTTACCTTCACTCTCCACCTTCTTCAGCTCTTCTCTGAGCCCGTGGTACTTTGCAGTATTTCTTGTTCATTCTTTGAGATGTTACTGTCATTTCGTATTGGTACGTTTATCAGTACGTCTTCTGCTACATCTTCTCCTGCTTGTCTACAACTACTATGTCTGGTTGGTTAACCATCACCATTTTGTCTGTCTGTATCTGGAAGTCCCACAGGTTCTTAGCTCCGTCATTCTCAACCACCCTAGGGGGTGGTCTGTCCTCAGTGTCTGCAATGTTTCCTTCTGGTAGTGTGATCCCCTCCGTTCTGACAGCCTTACCTCTCTGAGAGGATCTATGCAGAACATCAGTGTGGACAGTGCATCTCCTTGGTAGATCCTGTTGGTCTCTAGTGTTGTTCGCCACATCCCCGTTGAGTTCCTGATGAAGGCTCTTAGGGTCCTGTTGATCTTGCACTGTTACGGTGCACTTGGTGCAGTGACCCCGGAGCAAAACAAGTGGCTCCAGCAGATACCAGGAACAACATCCAAGATCTCTGCACCTTCATGGAGGCGAGAGGGGAATTTAAAAAATTTTATTCTTTACTTTACAAAACGTTTTGATAAGATGGTTTGTATTTATATTGTGTACATAATCAAATATAACAATTTTCTCTTGTATCATTGATAGAAGGAAGATAAAGATTCTGGGTTTTATCTCGAAAATTTGATGGCTTGCACAATGGACCTGTTTGGCGCTGGAACTGAAACCACAACTACTACTTTACATTGGGGACTTTTATATATGATCCACTACCCTGATATACAAGGTGTGTCAGGGTAATATCTATCAGGGATACATATTTTGTGAGCTTAGTCAACTGTGCACAACACTTATTTTCCTGTTTTCTGTGTGTGCAGAGAAAGTCCAAGCTGAGATAGATGCTGTGGTTGGTTCATCCAGGCAGCCGTCTACAAGTGACAGAGAAAACCTGCCGTTCACTGATGCAGTTATTCATGAAATCCAGAGAAGTGGAAATATTGCCCCACTTAACATACTTCGCGTGGCAAACAAGAACACAACTCTGGATAAGTACTCAATCCCAAAGGTACACAATCAACCAGTAACAAATGTTTGCCAGTTAAAAAGAAAAACTCTGAGATAATCAGATGTGTCAAAGGTACATACTAATAATGGATTGCATTTATATAGCGCTTTTCTAGACACTCAAAGCACTTTACAATTCCACTATTCATCCACCTTTCCCTCATCCACCTGCTGAGCTCAGTGGAAGCTCCACCATAGCCACCACCAAACAACTGAGTTATTTTTACATTTTACACATCGGCCAGCTTCTGGCCAGTCCACCACCTTTCGTTGTTTATACTGTTACAAAAAAACGAATCAACAAACACACACAAATAAAAACCATCGGCCCATAAAAACAAAAACTCCCCATTGGCCCACCGGGCAGATGCCTGCTATGCATGATCTGATGGCCAGTCCAGCTATGGCTCCGGGAAGTTTTTAGCGTACATGATATGATCAGCTGACCTGCTCTTCTCTGTAGATTTACACAATTACACAACAAGTGTAGATGTGTTTTTTCATCTATCCTGGCAGATGTCTATCCCCCTACACTTTATACAGAGTTGCTATAAAGTTTAAATTCAGTGAAGTAATCTAAGCATGATCATCTAAAATGCAAAGTTGCTGCTACACTTGATGTAACCTAAATCTGACCAGGAGCACCACAGCTACGGTGCACCAGTCCAACACAGTGCTTTACTGTAAATTCAGCCCTGTAATGCAAACTAACCTGTTTATCCTGGACAAAACTACCCAGTATTTCCATGCAACATTTGAATAGCACAAAGTTAATATAGGTTAGTTTGTTTTGCAGGACATTTTACGACAATGAAAATACATAACTTATCAAAACATATCATACACAGTTCCAACATGTGGTTAAAATAATGACATTGCATGTAAGCTTTAAATTTTCTGTTTAAGCGTCACTGTGCAGTCTCCAGCTTTAAATCGAACCTCTCTTCCTCATCTCCTGTCGGGTTTTTCTTCCCAAATCTTTATCCATCTCCCAGTGAAGTTAGCTCTCATTCTCTTCTCTCCCTGTGAAATCCATCAACTTGACCTTTAGCTATGAACGCACTGTGCGAAAAAGTGCACACAAACAGCTTGTGTGTTTTCTGATGTTTGCTGAGCTAATAGAAACTGTCTGTGAAGGAAACTTAAAGAAGTCCAGGCGCTTTTCTTTTCAGGCTACTTAGACTGATAGAAACATTGATTTTTAAATTGCATGCAACTTAAAAAACACTCGCTTCATGCATCCTCCTTATCTGTAGCACTAGCTAGATGCTGAAGTACCGCCAACACAACATACAGACACCTGCCTTATTAAAGTTCCGGCCAACTTTAACCCCTGAGTATAAACGTTATAAATGATAACACTGAACGTAAAGTAATGAGCATTTTCTGAACACGTAAGGAGTAGAAAGTACAGATATTTGTTTAAAAATGTAGGGAGTAAAGTACAAAGTTGTCAGAAGAATAAATATTCAAATACAGATACCTGAAAACTAGACCAGGTGACCCTGAATCCTCCCTTAGTTATGCTGCAATAGACATAGGTATGGGGGATTCCCATGATGCATTGAGTTTTTCCTTTCTAGTCTCCTTTCTCATCACTATCATGGGAATCCCAGCAGCCTAAGTCTATTGCAGCATAACTAAGAGAGGATTCAGGGTCACCTGGTCCAGCCCTAACTATATGCTTTAGCAAAAAGGAAAGTTTTAAGCCTAATCTTAAAAGTAGAGATAGTGTCTGTCTCCCGAATCCAAACTGGAAGGTCCCTGTCAGACTCTTGCTGCAGCATTTTGGATTAGCTGAAGGCTTTTCAGTGAGTTTTTTGGACATCCTGATAATAATGAATTACAGTAGTCCAGCCTGGAAGTAATAAATGCATGAACTAGTTTTTCAGCGTCACTCTGAGACAGGATATTTCTAATTTTAGAGATGTTGCGCAAATGGAAGAAAGCAGTCTTACATATTTGTTTAATATGTGCGTTGAAGGACATGTCCTGGTCAAAAATGACTCCAAGGTTCCTCACAGTGTTACTGGAGGCCAAGGTAATGCCATCCAGAGTAAGAATCTGCTTAGATACCATATTTCTAAGCTTTTCAGGGCCGAGTACAATAACCTCAGTTTTATCTGAATTAAGAAGCAGAAAGTTAGCGGCCATCCAGGTCTTTATGTCTTTAAGACATTCCTGCAGTTTAACTAATTGGTGTGTGTTATCTGGCTTCATGGACAGATAGAGCTGCGTGTCATCTGCATAGCAGTGAAAATGTATGCTATGTCTTCTAATGATGCTGCCTAAGGGAAGCATGTATAATGTAAACAGAATTGGTCCTAGCACTGAACCCTGTGGAACTCCATAATTAACCTCAGTGTGTGAAGAGGACTCTCCATTTACATGCACTAATTGGAGTCTATTAGATAGATATGATACAAACCACTGCAGTGCAGTACCTGTAATACCTACAGCATGTTCTAATCGCTCTAATAGGATATAATGGTCAACAGTCGAATGCTGCACTAAGGTCTAGAAGGACAAGCACAGAGATGAGTCCACTGTCAGAGGCCATAAGAAGATCATTTGTAACCTTCACTAAAGCTGTTTCTGTGCTGTGATGAACTCTGAAACCTGACTGAAACTCTTCAAATAACCATTCCTCTGCAGATGATCTGTTAGCTGTTTGACTAAAGCTGTTTCTTTGAGCAGTTTTGTAGGAATGGGGTCTAAAAGACACGTTGATGGTTTGGAGGAAATGGTAAATATGGTAAATGGCCTGTATTTATATAGCGCTTTACTAGTCCCTAAGGACCCCAAAGCGCTTTACACTATCCAGTCATCCACCCATTCACACACACATTCACACACTGGTGATGGCAAGCTACACTGTAGCCACAGCCACCCTGGGGCGCACTGACAGAGGCGAGGCTGCCGGACACTGGCGCCACCGGGCCCTCTGACCACCACCAGTAGGCAACGGGTGAAGTGTCTTGCCCAAGAGAAGTAATTATTGAAGTTAACTCAGAAAGATCAATTGGAGAAAAAGAGTCTAACTTAACATCAATGGTACTAAGAGTAGCTGTAGATAATATTACATCTGTGGGATGATTATTGGTAATTTTTTCTCTAATGATAAAATTTTATTTGTGAAGAAGTTCATGAAGTCATTACTAGTTAACGTTAAAGGGATGGTTGGCTCAAAAGAGCTCTGACTTTTTGTCAGCCTGGCTACAGTGCTGAAGAGAAACCTGGGGTTGTTCTTATTTTCTTCAATCAGTGATGAATAGTAAGATGTTCTGGCTTTGCGGAGGGCTTTCTTATAAAGCAGCAAACTATTTCTCCAGGCTAAATGATGATCCTCTAAATTTGTGACACGCCATTTCCTCTCCAGATTACGAGTCATCTGCTTTAGGGTACGTGTTTGAGAATTATACCACGGAGTCAGGTACTTCTGATTAGAGACCTTAGTTTTCACAGGAGCTACAGTATCCAGAGTCGTACGTAGTGAGGAGGTGAAATTATTAACAAGATAATCGACCTCTGTTGGGGTAGCGTTCAGATAGCTGCTCTGCTCTGTGTTGGTACAGGGCATTGAAGATGATAACAGTGGGTGGATTATATTCTTAAACTTAGTTACAGCGCTTTCAGAAAGACATCTACTTTGATAAAGTCTACTTTATCAAAGCAGATGTCTGTAAGTAATGAACAAAGAACAGTTACAACTCAAATACTCAGATACTCAAATACCAAGTGTATTAAGGGGGTCATAGGGGGTCATATGATTGTTGGGTTTTCTCTGTATCTATTATTGTACGATCTACTGTTCAATAAAAAGCGCCTTGAGGCGACCGTTGTTGTGATTTGGCGCTATATAAATAAAATAGAATAGGATAGAATAGAATACAATTGAAAATTCTAGTTACAGTAATAAAGTTAGTTTGTTACTTCCCACCTCTGGAAACACCCTGACACGGGAGCATAAGTAATGAACAAAGAACAGTTACAACTCAAATACTCAGATACTCAAATACCAAGTGTTGATGCTAAAGAACTGTAGCCAATGGGAAGTTCAAATCCTGCAATTTGAACAAATGGTATTTTTCAGGGCACCAAGATCTTGGCTCCATTGCACTCTGTTCTACATGATGAGTCTATGTGGGAAACTCCACATTCCTTCAACCCTCAACACTTTCTGGACCAGGATGGAAAATTTAGGAAGAGGGAGGCCTTCATTCCCTTTTCTGCAGGTTAGTCATCAGTTGCAATCCTTTAAAACTCTGGTAAATGCTGTTTTAGGCAGAAGTTTAAAAAATGCTACATGTTGCTGCTTATGGTCAACTTTTTGTATATGTAGCATATTATTTTGATTATTTGTAGCATAATCATATTTACACTACTCAATACAGTGATAAAGTGGTGAAGTAGATACAGATTAGCAGATACTCTGCTGCTTGTTCCTTGCATTAAATTGTGTGCTTTTAAATGTTCTTGTGCTTTATTTGTTGATCTAAATGAATACATAATTGTTATATGCTGTGATTAGCGTGGAAACCCTGTAAATTATGTATTTAAAACATGTAGTCTTGTGTATTCTCAGGTAAGCGTGTGTGTCTTGGGGAGCAGCTGGCCAGGATGGAGTTATTCCTGTTTTTCACCTCCCTGCTGCAGAAGTTTTCAGTTACTGCACCTGCTGGAGAGAAACCCAGTCTGGACTTCATTTTGGGAGCCACACGCAGTCCCAAACCTTATCGTCTGTGTGCTGTGCCACGTTAGAGCACGAGTTATCCTCAGCTGAGCATGTCTGTTTCTCTGCGCTCTCAATGACTGTCTTCTGCTATTGTTTTTGATGTTCAAGAACGTTATCTCTCTCTCTCTCTCTCTTTAGTGTAAGTGTAAGTGTAATAAAAGCAGAAAACCAACTTTATTAAAGCAACTGACAAATTCTGATTTGATTTGCAAGTGTCTTTACCTTTTATGACTTGAGATAACTTATTGTAAATTGATGCTGTAATAAAACTGAATTAATACTGACATGACTTTAATTCAACTCAGCCATTTTGTACGTAGTATAGAGCTAAAAGTGTAGACACCGCTACAAATTCAAATTCAAATTCAAATTTTATTTGTCACACACACACAACCATACACAGTATGACATGGGGGTGAAATGCTTGTACAATGCCCGACCATTAAATGACAGAAGAAAAGTTTTACAATATTTACAATTTACAGGTTACTACAAAATTTACAAATTAACTTAGGAATTTACAGTAAAGAATGTGCAAATAGCAGAAGAGATTATAAAGATTATAAAGATTATAAATTATAGGATTATAGGAAATGTGTGGTGGTGTGTGTGGTGATGTGATGTGTGTGAGAGTCCAGTCCTACACCTGGTTCAGGGCCCGAATAGCCTGGGGGAAGAAGCTCCTCCTCATTGGAACTCCCAGTCACATCCACACCTCAGACACATAATAATGTAACCTTCTCACCAAGTCTGTTTGACCTGCTCCCCTCAGGCAGGAGGCTCCGGTCCATTCGCACCAGAACCTCTCGCCATAAGAACAGTTTCTTCCCCTCTGCTGTTGGACACATGAACAATAACCATATGACTGTCCCCGCCACTAACACATGACCCTACGCTGTGTTCACTGTATCATTCCATGTTTGGCACTGATCACCACCTGCACTCATGTATATATCTTTCAACGTAGCACTCTTAATTCTTACTCTCATGTATATATCTCATGCACATATCTTTCCACGTAGCACTTTTAATTCTTATCCCTACTTTTATTTTTTCCATGTCTATTTAAGTGTTATTTATGACACCATGTTTGCACTGAAGCACCGCAGCAATTTCCTAATGTTGTAAACCTGCTCAACATTTGGCAATAAACCCCATTCTGATCCAGTCCTACACCTGGTTCAGGCTGAATAGCCTGGGGGAAGAAGCTCCTCCTCATTCTCTCTGTTTTGGCCTTAAGGGAGCGGAAGCGCTTCCCAGACCTCAACAGTGAGAAGAGTCCATTGTTGGGATGGGAGAGGTCCATCATAATCTTCCTAGCTTTGGACTTGCACCGCTTGGTGTAGATGGACAGCAGGTCAGGGAGCTCTGATTGAATGATGCGTTCGGCTGAGCGCACCACTCTTTGCAGATCTCGCCTGTCTTGCTACACTGTCAGAGTATAAAGTAATTTACTTAATGAAGCAATGCAAGAAACTTGTAGAAACTTACCACCTAAGACAGGGAGTCAAGGGTTCATGTTTTTCCTTTAATTTTTCAGCAGTCTGTATTTTTATCAGAGACTTTTGCAACTTCCGTTGTTTTTAAGTCAACTCCAGTGAAAACATTTCTTGAAAAAGGCAAAGCCCTGTGGCTGTTTGGGAACTAAGGCTGCTGGTATTTCACAGAATAAACAAAACAGAACATCCACCAGCCAGCAATATTCATACATGGCTTGGAAAGTAACGATAAAAAGATCTGTACTAAATTTACTTTTTTCATATATTCCACCTCTAAGTTTCAGGATGGCTGCTAGTTTTTGTGTAACAAGCATAGGAACAAATGAAGTGTGGACTTAAGCTCCTCGGTGGAGGCCCCAACCATGTTACATAAGACTGAGGACCTATTGGGAATTCCATTGTAAATAACAAGTCAGGAGGTTGAGCTCTTCCAGCTGGTTACTATGGAGCTGATTGTAAATTGAAGCATGCTGAAAACAACTTCAACAAACTGTCGGCCTCAATGTAATAGCAGGAATACACAAACCTGCAAACAAATTGTTGTATAGAGATTAATTATTGGGCAGCATTTAATGACTAACAAACGACTCTGTTACTTTAACATCCCCTTGTTCAGTTCAACTTGCTTTCCCCCTTTTTTTAAAAATACATTTTAAACAATTAATCACTATTCTCTTAAGGCAGTGTTTATACATAAAAGCGATCCATTCGAATAAAAGGCACACCGATATCTTTTGTTAACTGTGTCATTTTAAATAATTTTTCTTTAAAGTTCTCCTCATTATTCTTCCCACATTCCAAACCAACTTAGGAGTCGGGTTTCAAGATAAGGTGCCAATGCCTTTAACCTACTGGGCGGTTTAAACTTTTTACACACTGAGTGTGTTGTTTTCTTTGGCTCTGAATATGTTATGTAATTATGGCAAGAACCCAAAGGTCGACAGAAGAAGAATACCAACTACTGTAAACCATACAGGCCAGTAGAGGTCTGAAATATACTGCTCAAAAACTGATCGTGCTTAAATCACAAATTAGATCTTTGTGAATGAAATATTTAATAAATATATTACGTAATTTTTTGAGAAAAAACAAAGTAGACAGTCAGTGAAAAACAAAGCCATAAGCTTTCTAAATTTAACTAAAAGGTAAAAGTTTTATTTCTTGGGTGTTTTCTTAATTAATTATAATTATATAATAATAATCCTCCCTGAAAGCACCGTGTGTCTAAGACCTGAAACAAGCATGTTACCATGTCCTCCTAAGTCATAGCTCAATTTATCGTAACTTCTGCCACATGTACAGGACATACAGAGAATAGAAACTACGTTACTCTCAATCCCTAGATAAAAAAGCAAATGAACATTTAAATATAAGAGTGATTAAAAAATGCAGGTAAAATAATTAAAAAGTAAAAATTTAAATAAATAAATACAATACAATTTTACATATAACAAGAAAGCTATACAATATACAATATAATGGGTAAATGAAAAATGAAAACAGCGTTTGAATAGCTGTCCACTGTCGTGACCACTATGCGTGAAAGGGTTAACATCTCTTAACAATTTAAATACAATTTTCAAAAGGTAATGGCAGTCCAATGCTCCACAAAGTGACTGGTAACTGGTGCAGGCCAGTGAGTGAGTCAGAGTGTGTGTGTGTGTGACAGAGTTCAGTGAGACCATGGAGGAGAAGAGGGGAGAGGGGGCAGAATCGGGAGGGAGTTAAGCTTCCTGACAGCCTGATGGATGAAGCACTGTTCACTGTGTTACCTGTGTTCCTCCTTAACATAGCCCTAAATTTTCCTAACTTCATACACTGTTACAACTCCGATTTTTCTTAACCACCTGGTACAGGTGTAACAGTTGTAACAGCGTGTCTTAGAGATGTAGTGTAATTTTACATTGGTTAAGTCTTAACCACGCGCTTTTATTTTGAAAGCGTCTTTCCACGTCCTCTGGTAATAAAACAATCATCGTCATATTTGCAGATAAAGCCCATCTTAACAAGCGACAATAAGCGACAGCCTAACTAAGCGAAGACATGGAGACATTATACAGCCTTCTTGGCTCAGAGTGGATAGACGGCAGGAGCATTTTAATCTTTTTGTTTGTTCTTCTGCTTACGACTGAAGTTTTGAAGAACAGAGTGCCAAAAAACTTTCCTCCCGGACCGAGGGCTCTGCCTTTCATTGGAAATCTTCATCGCATCAGACCTGATAGAATTCATCTGCAGTTTGCAGAGGTATACATACTGCTACTGCTACTACTAATTTTTATTAATAAAATGTCATGTTATAAAAATAACATGCCCCAGGCATTAAAAGTGGTATTACACCGAATTAAGACACGTAGGATACGGTGAACAAGTGGGTCTTCAACTTAGCTTTAAAAACCTCCACAGAGCATGCCTTGTAGGAGGTTGTTCTACAAAAATGGGGCAAGAAAAGAAAAAGCACGCTCTCCGATAGTCTTTTTTCTGGCTTTAGGAACTTGTAGAAGGCCAGAATCCTGACATATGACCTCTTTATTGGACAAGAGTAACTATCAATAACCTTACAAATATCAATTTCATTTTGTACAAATCTGGACAACTGTCTGAAGTTTGTGTGGTTTTCCATCTGAGCAGATGAAGCTTTCTGCACCATCTTTTCAACATCCTAATTTGTTTATGTGCCAAACAGAAATAATTTCCTTTCTTCTTACTAAAAACTCATTCTGAAGTATGCTTTCACTAACTTAGAGGGTATAGCAAACGTGGCAGTTTGTCGTGAAACAACTACTGTAATCTCCACATTTGGACTTTTTCCTCTAAATAGACTTTTTGACTTTTTCCCCAGAAACATAATTTCGCCTTTTTTCAAAGAACAGTATTTTGACTTTTTTCTCAAAATACATTCTTGATCTTATTCTCAAAATGATCAACAGTATTTTTTTTCTCGCCCTAATACTCATAGAACGCAACCATTATCATGAGTTACTAGTGGGCTGGAAAGTGATAAACAAACAGACAGTGCATTTATAAAGCAAGTAAATTGCTTTTAATTGCTTTTGAAATGTGCAATAGAGCACAACAGTCACAGAGTTTAACATTGTCTTAAATATTTTCTTATATAAAATGCCTACCTATGGTATGAATAAAGTTTTTGTTATCTTGTCTTTTTGGTTATTTATTGAGAGAAAGGGACGTTGCTGTATGTGAAGCTGTATTTTATTCAGAAGAAGCTGTATTAATATTGGCTTTCTTAAGAGGAAATAGCCAAAATTATGAAGCGGTCACCCAAATGAGGCAGATCCCAACCCAACACTAAACAAAATCTTCTGTTCATGTTCAGTTTGCAGAGAAATATGGAAACATATTCAGCCTTCGATTCTTTGGTCAAAGAACTGTGATCATTAATGGCTACAAGCTTGTCAAAGAAGCCCTAATCCAACGAGGAGAAGACTTCATGGATCGCCCCAGCCTACCAATGTTTGAAGAATTGGTTGGGAATAAAGGTGATAATTTTCCTTGAAAAGTTTTTCAAGATGTTTTAATAAGACCAGCATCATCTGACTATTTAGCAATGTTAAAACTTAGGTCAGTATTTTACTGACCTTATTTTTAAGTTACTTTGGGCCTAACGCAGTCTTGTTTTTCCAAAAGGTCTTGTGATATCAAATGGGTATCAGTGGAAGCAACAGAGGAGATTTGCTCTTCACACACTCAGAAACTTTGGTCTGGGCAAGAAGACCCTGGAGTTTTCCATCCAGCAGGAGTGCCAGTATCTCACAGAGGCTTTTGCAGATCACCAAGGCACACACACACACACACCCACACACACACACACAAAACGTACACAATTTTTTTACATAATCGAAATTAATTATGAGTTTGCTTTAATGTTTTGTCTAATGAACATATGCTCTTTCAGGAAAACCTTTTAATACCCAGTCACTGTTAAACAATGCTGTGTCCAACATCATTTGCTGTTTGGTGTTTGGGAATCGTTTTGAGTACACCGATGAGCAGTTTCAGTCTATTCTGCAGCTCTTCAGTGACATAGTGTACTTGGAGGGAAGCGTGTGGGCACAGGTGAAACTCTTTCACATATGTTAGTGTTGTTTGATTCAGGATTTAAAAATAACAAATAAGAAACTTTAGCTGCACTTTTTTGTGCAGCCCAAGTGAAAGCTGTTTTTGCAAACAGAGCAGTTAGAGGAGCATAGCTATTGTTCACATTAGACTCCACCAGGGCTGTGCCTTGTCTCAGATTCTCAGACTGATATCTCAACGCAGATTATCTTTCCTGAAATATTTTACTGTTGTGTTCCTTTAACTGCAGTGGAGGAAGAAAGTCACTTATGAAATCTGCTGTGGTGTAAAAGAGATTTTAATTACTATTAAAGTATGCTTCAAAATTGTGTTTAAATGATTTTACTCGGTTACTTTTCATTACTGCCGATCACAGGTTAAGCCTACTTTTGCAAAATTTGACCTATTACTGCTACTGTCTTCCTGTTCTGTAGATTTACAACACATTACCCTGGCTAATGAGGTGGCTGCCTGGACCTCACCAAAAAATATTCACTCTGATCCAAAAGATAATTGATTTTGTAGAAGTCAAGATCAAAGAACACAGAGAAAACCTCAACCCATCATCACCAAGAGACTACATTGATGCTTTTCTCATAGAAATGGGGGAGGTAAGTGTTTTCAAAATGTGTTCTTGTTCATTTACATTTTCTAAAAAACATGCCTTTTATTTCCTGCGTCTGGCTTTTGTGACTCTGATAGAAGGAGGACGAAGACTCTGGTTTTAGTCTCAGCAATTTGTGTTTTTGCACCCTGGACTTGTTTGGTGCTGGAACTGAAACCACTACAACTACTTTACGCTGGGGACTGCTATACATGATCTACTACCCAGACATTCAAGGTGTGTGTATGAACAATATTAATCCTGAATACACACTTGTGACCATCTTTCTATTCGTTTTTTTCAGAGATTTTGACAGGTTTGTAGCTTAAACCTATTCGCTGGAACGTTCAAGACAATTTAACTACACAGCAAAGCAAGACATGAGTAGGCAAAGTTCTTTATGTTTCTCGTGCACGGGAGAGAATTGGACAAACGCCGTTCCTTCGCTTGACCCCAGTTGCTCTCGTCCGTTCCCCCGTAACACTGCTCTTTTATTTAGGTTACATGAATATACATAGGTTCATTAACATACGACGTATACATACACACAAAGAGTACCGTGTAAGTATGTCTGTGTGTGTGTGTGTGACCCCATAAACGACTTCCCTAAACCTAATAAATATATATTTCTAGGCATAAATGACAATCCAACAATACAAATCTAACAGATTTCTCACAGATCATTCTTGTGTTGGTTAATTTTGTTCAGTTTATTTCAGTTTTATTTTTTAATCCAGGTTCCTTTTATTAGTGCCAAATTGCGACAACAGCCACCAGTTTGTTTTCTCACTATGTGCAGAAAAAGTCCAGGCTGAGATCGATGCTGTGATTGGTTCATCCAGACAGCCGTCTATGACTGACAGAGAAAACATGCCGTATACTGATGCGGTCATCCATGAGATCCAGAGAATGGGCAACATCATTCCCCTCAATGTGGCCCATGTTGCAAACAAGGACACAACATTGGATAAGTACACAATCCCAAAGGTACACAAAGGAATTGCGAAGATGAATTTTTTTATAGCACTTTTTGGTGTTTTTTGTTTTCTCAGATAGATGTTGAATGAAAAAGTTGTCCTTTTATCATCTAATGCCAGGACTCTCAAAGTTTGTTGTCCTCAATAACATTTTGTTTTGAAGAAGAACCACTCAGTGCATCATGGAAACTATATGTTTTATCAAAAAAGAAAGTTTTAAGCTTAATCTTGAAAGTACAGAGGGTGTCTGCCTCCCACATCCAAACTGGGAGAAATAGAAGAGGGGCCTGAAAGCTGAAGGCTCTGCCTCCTATTCTACTTTTAAATGCACTGGGAACCACAAGTTTTATCGAAGTTAATATGAATGAAATATGCTCTTTCTTTCTAGTCTCTGTCGGTACTCTTGCTGCAGCATTTTGAATCATCTGAAGGCTTTTCAGCGAGCATTTTGAGCAACCTGTTAATAATGAATAGATGAATGTAGAAGTAATAAATGCATGAACTATCAGCAATACCAGAAAACGTATGACACGCTGATTAGAACAAACACTAGACATGTGTTTAACACTTCTAACTGCCAGTATTTTCTCAGGGTACAATGATCATACCTGCTCTACACTCGGTTTTAAATGACGAGACAATGTGGGAAACTCCAAACTCCTTCAACCCTCAACACTTTCTCGACCAGGATGGTAAATTCAGGAGGAGAGAGGCCTTCCTTCCTTTTTCTACAGGTTAGTCAGTTGTTGCAGTTCCTCAAAATCCAGTTAAAGGATGTTTCAAGCCAAGTGTTTTAAGGAGGCAAGATTAATAAAGTAGTATGTCTTGCCATTAATTGTATGAATTAGCAGCCATTTACAGTTACAGCCTTTTTTGGGGATCGGTCTCTTAATGATATCTCTATTAAGTTCCACAGCTGCAGCAATAATCTGTGATCAAAGTGATTAACTTCTAAATTGTGTGAATAAAACTTGTGTCTCATTGTGTACTCAGGCAAGCGCTCATGTCTTGGAGAACAGCTGGCCCGGATGGAGTTATTCTTGTTTTTTACTTCCCTCCTTCAGAGGTTTTCATTCTCTGCACCTGCTGGAGAGCAGCCCAGTCTGGAGTTCAAGTTAGGAGCCACTCGCAGTCCCAAACCTTACCGCCTCTGTGCCGTGCCACGTTAAACCACCAGTTCTTGTAAACCGAGGGCATATCTTTCTCAGCACAATGAATCACAACTAATCAGTCTTCCATTATTATTATTACACTGTCTTCCAGCTAATCTATTATATTCTATTACATTTGTTGTAATGAATGATGATCTCCTATATTACAATTTTAGAATAATGCCAGTTGTGATTTTTTTTGTCCTCTCTGTATTAAAGGACTGTTTTCAAATATGCAGTAAATACATTCTCTTCCAACTCTCTTAAAGTCTTTTCCAAACCACATTAAATTTGTCAGACCTACCAGACTCAATGTGCTTAAATAAATCACACTGTCATTAGGATTTGTGTTTAAGGTCACAATATAGTTTCAGAATCGGGTGTGACGGGTGGGAGTACAGTTAGTTTCAGTGCTGTTTATCAGTTTGAGAGTGCATGATGTAATCGGGATACTTCAAATGGGTTTTGTGAAAATAAAATTTCAATAAACACTTTACTCTTTATTTAAAGGCTTTCAGAGTTGCTTGCTGTCTTCATGAGTCAAGCACCACATTCTGGCATGTGAAAGAAAAAAAAAACTTATTTTGGTTGTAACCTTTACCTTTGTACACAGAGACAAAATTCTAAGGTTTTCTTTATCTTTACATACATGTGCATGATATCAAATAACCAGTGAGAAAACCCCCCCACCAAAACTAAAGGAACCATGGTGAGGCAAGTATTTAAATCCTTAAGTGAAAGTATTATTACTACTACATCTAGAGACCAATAATTCAGCAATATTAAGATTATAAACAAAGGATAATTATAGGCTGGAGGTGAACCACTTTGCTGGGTGCAGCTTTTGTGTGGAATTTACATGTTCTTTGTACAGACAAACAATGGGACACAACTCCAAAAGTGGTTGAAAACAACAAGAAGTTCCAGATTGGTGACAGTAAAATTGTGAGATTAAGAGGATTTGGGTACAACTGGAGCAGGCTGAGAAGTTGAATGTGTGCATTAGAGGCTTCATTCCTTAAACTGGGAGAGTGCATTCAGCAGATTACAGGTTCTGAAGTTCAACTTCTGAACTTATCATTTATTGTTTATTTATTTACATAGCACATTTAATTACAACAAAAGTGTTGGCCAAAGTGATGTACAAAGATAGAAATTACACATTAAAATTAATGTAACGAAAATAGCATCAATATCAAATAACGAATACCAAGTAACAGATAAATAAGTAAATACATAAATAACTCATGCTGCGTTGAAAGCCAATGAGTAAAAATGTGTTTTGAGATAGGATTAAAAAAGATTGACGGTAGTGGGCCTTTCTGATGTGGAGAGCTAAATCATTCCACACCTCTATGAAACAGCCTCGACTTTGGTGTAGCCAAGAGCAAAAGTTTACCTGACCTAAGAGCTCTAGGGGGCATATAAGGCTGCAGTAAGTCAGACAGATACTCTGGGGCCTGTCCATTCAGTGCTTTGTAAGTCACCAGTAAAATGTTATATTTAATTCTATGGTAAATAAATGGCCTGTATTTGTATAGCGCTTTTCTAGTCCCTAAGGACCCCAAAGCGCTTTACACAACCAGTCATCCACCCATTCACACACACATTCACACACTGGTGATGGCAAGCTACATTGTAGCCACAACCACCCTGGGGCGCACTGAATTCTAAAGCGGATTGGGAGCCAGTGAAGTGAGTCAAACACTGGGGAGATATGTTTGTGTCTCTTCATTTGTCTTAAGAGATGAGCTGCAGCATTCTGGACCACCTCGAGCCTTGCTAAACAAGTCTGCCTACATATAAAGAATTACAGTAGTCCAGTTGAGGTAGAATAAAAGCGTGAATTGTCCGCTTTAGGTTTTAAAAGATAAAAATGATCTCACCTTGGATAAAAGCCCTAATTTAAAGGAGGACTGCTGTACAACTGAGTTAATCTGTTTCTCAAAAGTGACCTTATTATCCAATATAACCCCCAAATTTCTTTGCATGCTATTTGACAGAAGGTTAGTACCTTCTGTCAAATAGCATGCAAAAAAATTGCATAGATCTGAGGTGCTAGAAATGCAACTTGGTCCAAAAATGATCACTTTAGTTTTATACTCGTTGAAATTAAAAAAAAAGAATCAGGGGCCATCCAGGCCTTAACTTTGCCGAGACACTGAAATAAAGATTCCAGCGAAGCGGAGCTATTACTCTTTAGCTGAAGATAAATCTGAGTGTCGTCAGTATATGAGTGAAAACAGATATTATATTTCCTGAAAATTAGACCTAGAGGCAACATATAGATAGAGAACAGAATTGGCCCTAGTACGGATCCCTGGGGAACACCGCACGTAAAGGGGGCTGAGGAAGACATAAAATCTCCAAGGCTCACAGAAAAAGTCCTTTCAGAGAGATGTGACCTGAACCATTCTAAAGGAGTGCCTTTGATGCCACAGTGCTCCAACCGAGAGATCAAGATGCTGTGGTCAACAGTATCATAGGTAGTGGTCAAGTCTAAAAGCAGAAGCACAGCTGAGTCACCTGAGTCAGTGGCTAGTAAAAGATCGATAAGAACTTTTAAAAGTGCAGGTTTGGTGCTGTGAAAGGCTTTAAAACCAGATTGAAACCTCTCAAGAACATTGTGACAATTTAGAAAGGATTGCACCTGAACAAATACAATCTTTTCTAAGATTTTTGACAGAAAATGGAGCTTTGAAATAGGCCTAAAATTTGCAAGAACAAAGGAATCAAGATTAGGTTTTTTAAATACACATGCACAACAACATGTTTAAAGCAGGCTGGCACCACCCCTGAACTAAGACTGCTATGAAACATTGCTAAAATGTCAGAACAGAACAACATTCAAAATCTTTTTTAAGAAACGTGTTGGCACGACATCGTTTGGGCAAGATGATGTCTTTATACCAACTTGTGAAATTAAGAAGTATCAGGGCCTGGAGGTACAACTGGAACAGGTTTAGCAGGTTAACTAGTGGTAGTTGGCGGTATCAATCCCAAAACCATTAAAGTGCCTTCAGCAGATTCCAGGTACAAAAAGATCTGAAGTCTCTGACAAGAGCAGATCAAATTCTAAGAATGTCTACAGAAACTGAGGGATCTGGTTAAATCACCTTTCAGCTAGTGACAATTTCACTTACTAATATGCGCTTTCAAATCTATGTTACTGTATGCCTCTGTGTTCCATTTCCACTCATCTATGATGTTATGGGTTTTAATGGAAATCTATAAATTCCACCAATTGCTGGAAGCAAGCAAAATAACCTATAGTTGTTTATTAATCCTACTACACTGAAATATGTTTTGTTTGCTGCCTTTCCACAGTTTTACAAAGAAACTAAATGCATGAACTCAAGTGATTTAAATAAGCAGATTTTTTTTTCTTTTTCGCACATCACTTACATATTATACTTTTTACTGTTGTCCAGGCTCGCAGGATGAGCCGTGTGGAATTTAATGAGGACCCAAGATACTGGCAGCTGAGATGCAGGGGAGTGTTATTGAGAAGGTGGAGATACAAAAAGAAACGGCAGGGGTGTGGAGGATATTTAACAAAACTTAAACTGGAAAAAACTAACAAAACAAACTTGAAACACTAACTGCAGACCCAGGGACCCATAGAAACACACAGGGAAACCCAGGTTGCCACTGGACATTAACACAGGCAAACCCACAACAGGCAGGAGAACACACAGGGCTTAAATACTCACAGCAGTAATCAAGGGATGGGAGACAGGAGGGGAACACACCTGGGAGAAATCAGAGCTGACGAGACAGCGGAAATGTAACTTGAACACACTGACATCTGACACGGACCTTCAAGGTAACAGGAAACTCACACACGCAAAGACACAGACTCAAAGACGCGGACTTTACACAGAGATCTGACTACACTAGAGGGGATACACAGAACCAAAACGTAAGAATAAACAAAGATACATCAAGAAATGGAGAGATTAATAATAATACAGAACAGAAAACACTGGGTCACAGACCCAGGACCGTGACAATTGTCTTGGAACCAGCAATTAGTGAATTGAATCTCATTTTATTTTTGTGATCATGATATGATATATTTTGTAGTCTCAGTAAGACAAAAAATCCAGGGATTGCACGTAAGATGGTTTCTCATATCGATTAAAGTATTTCTTCTTAG
>NW_024584283.1:0-4428 GCF_018398535.1 Haplochromis burtoni
AGAGAGAATTGACCTCCCCCACCCTCATTCAGATCTGGCGTTTGGAATTATTTTGGTTTTCATGTGACGTATGACCCTGAAGGTAAGCGCGTCATGGACTAAAGTAAAACAGTATGTTGGATGTGCCATGCAATGCTCAATTACATGGGTGGGAACTAGTGTGTTAGCGCAGTTAGCTCGTTAACGTGTTGGCCGTCTAGCCCCATGCACGGGGCGATCGGCGGTAGCTCGTTAACGGAGATTTGCCGTGTTGTGGCGTTAAGGTCATTTCAACGAGATTAACCTGAAAGCACTAGTGGGAACACAACGAATATGACTGCACATTTACGCCGACATCATCCTAGTGCAAAGACAAAAACAACAAGCATGCTACTAACTTTAGCCGAGTCATTTAGACAGCTGTTAGCACATGATTCTCCTTATGCTGCTGAGAATATAGCCCAGAAGAAGCGGATAGTATAGCTTTTATTTTGGAAAGAGACATTTCTCTGTAATAAACTCTCTTTTCCAAAGATGAGTGATTCCTCAATCAGATACAGGGCTTGCAATATCGCTAGCCCGACGTCCCGGGGCTAGCGATTTTTTCAGTCGGGCTACCAAAATCTATCTCTGCCCTGCCCGTCGGGCTATTGTAGGAAAAATATATGTCAATGCTTTTGCATTCTTTCAGAAATGTAGCTGGGTAATTATGTCATTGGCATCGGTGAGCCACTGTCAATATGTGACATATTGAAGTCGCGTTTGAATTTGCGCTTGTTTTTTTGCTTTCACTTTGCAATCGTGCGAACTGTGTATAGAGAGCGACAGCACTGATCTGTGAGTGATGATAATTTGTGCACCAATTCCTCTGACATCGTCTTATTAATCGTTAGCTTACTATGCAAACATGACAAGTGAAATCTCCCGCAGCAAGCTTAAACATGTGAGAGGTTGATCGCGCAGAGAATCGCTGAGCTTATGTGAGTGCGTGTGTAAAAGCATTTCAGTTCTGCTGAGCCAAATAAGACAGGTCAGGGTGAAGAAGTGACAGCCAAAGAAAAGCTTACCACAAAACGGAGAAGTTATGACAAATCAGACTATAAGGCAAAAAGAAAGTGCAGCTTTATGGTTTCATGGACAAAAGAATTTCTGTGGCTGCAATATGATGAGCTAAATAACCAGGGCTGCACATAAGTGGTCCGCAGGTGCGCATTCGCTGTCAAAATAAAAAACACGCACAAGGGTTAGGGTTAAATTTAAAAACTGTACTTTTGAGTTAAAATATATATTTATAATTTTAATAAATGACAAATTAAAAATGCATGAACATTTTTTTTGTATCGAAAAAATATCGAACCGTGACACCAAAGTATCGAACCGAACCGAACCGTGAATTTTGTTTGTATATATGTATATATGTATATATGTATATATATATAGTAGTATATATATAGTATATATATATATATATATATATGTATATATGTATATGTGTGTGTGTGTGTGTGTGTGTGTGTGTGTGTTATCTTGAAAAGGATATTCTCATTAATTCTTGATTTTTGCTGCTCTTAACTTTGTACTTTCTGCCGTAACCAAAAGATTTCCCATGTGTGGGACGTCAATCCAGTGAGGTCACGTTCTGTACTGGCACAAGGTGGCTTTAAACATGCTCTAAAATCATTCAGTTTAAACACTTATTTGATGAATCCAGTTTCAGAGACATATACATAGTGTTAGGATATAATTCTGTGATTCAGGTAAAACGATTTCTAGTAGTTTTGGTCAGGTGATCAGTTGCACATCACCTGCATGCACACAAACTGCTGCATAGGCTTTGCCAAATCACACATTTCTCAGATATATTGAAATTCCTCACCATCTTTTTTGCAGTACTTTGACACTGGTAATAAGCTCAGGGAGTTACGTTCCCCTCACTCATATTTTTGCATCAATGTTTTACTTATGAAATTAACCTGCGATCACCAATTAATAGTCACAAGGAGCTATGTCAGATGACCTGTCTTGGGTCGTGCCTGGGTCAGTGGTTTCAATGAGGTGTGAAAAACAGAAGGAATTTTATTTGATTAAATTCTAACACAAATCCCCCTGCCTGCTGGGGGACTAAGGATGCCCCTTTCATTAATAGTGCATATAGTGATATAGTAATGCCATATTTTCATGCTCTGGATCTGATTTCACTCTTTTACTCTCTAGATCTCGCTTTATATTTTCCAGCTCTACGACCCTCTTGAAGAAGATGCTTACACCATCTGGTCTGGTCTGAATCAGTGATAATCACCTTAAACGCTCAGTAGAAAGCTGCACATTTTCTTTACCATTTTTGGTCACCGTGAACACAATTAAGTCATGACAGAGAATGACTTCTCTGCACTGATCTCTGTCTGAAGAATGATTGGAGATATGCATTGGCGGGTGAAGCACATGAACAAACACTGATAAGTGCACAGGACTCTTATGTCTGTATGGGGGACATAGTATCTACTTCAGCTGCAGACACAGATGTCCTTATACATTTACACAGTTTCCATTCATTTCCCAACATCTCTGTTATGCACTATTTACACCAACATTGTTGCATTTGCTATTTTGTTTTAAAATATTGTTAATAGCTGTTCATTTAAACCACTTTACTGAAGTAGGCGAAGTGCTCAGTGAAGGCTCAAATGACGTGTCAATTACACCCTTTATATCAGCGTGCACAGAGGGAGGGTTAACAAAGAAACCTGATAACTGCTGCGATGACAGCCATTATCTGATTGTGGCTTTAGGTTTTGTTAAGCCAGCTCATGCAAAAAAGCCTTGCTATTGTTATGGCAAATGCAGATGGACCCAGGGAGCAGAATGCACGGAGGCATTGTAATGTTGAAGTGTAACATCCAAATATTCCACTTCTTCAAGGTCAAATAAAGTCAAGCTTTCATAAAATGTCTTTTACCTTTAACACTATGTTTAAAACTCTGCCTTTGTTTGTGTTGCCAACATTTAGGAAATGATACTGATATATGGGGATTCTAAATATCACATTATGGTTTGCATCCAATAATGTCGTTGACATTTGACCTCTAAGCTCATTTTGTTATATTTCACATCTGTTCAGTCAAGTTGCCTTCAAAATGTTTTATATCTCTAAAAAAAACTGTTGTCAAAAGAAAGAAAGAGGTAGAAATTTTCTGTAGTGTAATATTATATACTAAGCTCAAGTTATTCATTCCCAGTCATTTACAAATCAGTACATCTCATCCATTATCTACATCTACATAATATTTGTTTAATCAAAGCAAACATCTGTCATGCTACACTTATTTTACTGCACTACAAACTTCCCTAAAGTGCATTTCAGAAGAACAAAGAAAACTAAATTAATAGATATAAAATACAATACCCTTAAAAATTCCCTTTGAAGTAAGTACTGCCCAGAGCCTGAGCCACTTTAGTTTGTGCTCTCGGAGCACTTCTTGTTCCCATTAGTGTTGCTGCTGCACATCAGAAAATAATATATGCAAATACAGTGGACTAATGACATTTCACTGGGCTAAAGAGAGGTGAACTTACTCAAATCTATAAAGATATGGGCTATTTACAAAAGTCTTTCTTGGAGCAAGAATCCCTGTGTAAGGAATTGCTCCAACACACGTCTTTGGCTCAAGATACTGGTATACTGTTTGGTATATTGATTTTCTAAAGACCACACTAATACCATGGACAGTTTGGAGATATTTTGCACAATAAGTAATAAATCTGAGCACGGTAAGGACAAGCAAAAGCTAGCACCCTGTTTCCTGTGAATGACTGTTTCTGCATATCAAATAGTCAGCTAGACATAGACAGACTTAATTTGATCCCACGCTGGGAAAAATCGTATGGTTACATTGTCACCTTGGTTCTCTGAGTGAGAGACTACCTCTCCACTCCGTTACATATATGTACGGGGTATGATGCCACGACCAAGAGGGGTCATACCCCGTACATATGGAATATGTAACGGAGTGGAGAGGTAGTCTTGATGTCATAGAGAACACGTGTTATTGCAACACAAAATGGACCAAGATTTTTCTTTTTTATATGTACATAAAGTGCAGTAGTGTGATACTAATATGCAAGTATTTTTAAACAGTATTGTTTATGTGTGGATGTTGTCCAGTCTGACTACCGATGATATGAAATTCCTGGGTGGTTGTTTCCTCAAGAAGTCAATCACCATCTCCTTCTCATTGGTCTTCTTACTGGTGCTGATGTGGAGGTAGTTGAGTTCACTCCAGATGACAAAGTCATCAATGATTAAACTATGCTTGTTTAGCTTGTGAATAAAATGGAGCCTAAGTGTAACTCAGTGTGGTTTAGCTGTAAGAACGTGGTTGGTGTTAAGAGATGAATTCTTCAGTCAGACTGTGGAACGTTTCCTGAGCTAACAACAGTGGCTGATGTACT
>NW_024584283.1:5704-19426 GCF_018398535.1 Haplochromis burtoni
ACTGATTTCAATTGAAAGCCTGCGTGCGCTAGTACCTCTTGCCACGAGTTCCCAGAATCCTTTGCGGTTTACCCCTGAATGACGTCACATTTTCAATCTCTATATAATATGCATGTTAAATTTTATTATTGGGGTAAAATATCAAGTTTTTTCAAGTAAACCGGTTCAAGTCAATTCAAGTCCCAGGTCATTGGTGTAAAAGTCCAAGTCAAGTCACAAGTCTTAGAACATTTTTTCAAGTCAAGTCTAACTCAGGTCAAATTATTTTATCATTAAATTAATTAGTCTATATTTTAATCAACCTAACTTGAATTAGATTAAGTCACCACCAAGCTTTTTGAGATGTTTTGTGGCAATCATCTGTAACAGTTGGTTGTTCTTGTGCAGCTGTGAGAAAAAACTGACTTTGAATATCATTGAGCTTTAAACCAGCTCACAGCATTCTGTTCATGGCGGCGCACTGTCACTGTCCTAGGATTTAAATTGTGTGCCCTAGCATGTACCCATGCCTCCCACAGGAGCCTTGACCACTGCCACTCACAGCACAATGGTCCTGACAGAGAATATGCTGTGGAGCCACGGGAGGGAGTGGTAGACCCCCACAGCACGGACATCAATACGCTGTCACAGCGTGCACCCAATTTCCTCTTATCCAGCCACACATCTGACAGCTGCTCCCACGTCACCACAACACTCTCATTCCTGACAGGAGAGGAGCGCAACACAAAGAGACGCCACTCTGTAGGGTTTTCTTCAGACAAGAGTTCAGGCAGTGTGTTTCATCATAGCTGCAGCATGGATCATGTTTTGACCCGCGGCAGAATTATCTTTCTTCATCAAACAGAATTAAAGATGTGTAAGGCAGTGATCCTCTGGCCCAAACCAAACAACAACAAAAACAAACAAATATGAATTGTGATTTAATAAAAGTGTGCAATAAAAAAGTAAAGAAGCTTAAAGGAAGTTTTCTTTGGGGTTTTTTGCTAAATATAATAAACAGCTGAAGGTTGTGTATTAAACTATTTACTACCTAGAGTAGTAAATAGTACAAAAAAATGCCAACATGAATAGAAGAATTACAATAATGGATGTTTCTGGGACATGCTTTTCTTAGCAGAACTTATAGTGCGCGATTGCCTCCACACAAACGCTTGCATGTAGTCCTGGATGAAAAAAGGGTGACCACAAACTGCACACTGATTGGCAAGAGCATACTCTGGATTGTTTTTGTCAGCGGACATTTAGAATAACCAACATTCACAAAATGGACAACTGCGCCTGTAATGTCCAGTGAGTCCTCAGGAAAGTGGTCACAGAGGTCAAACAAGAGGAGCCCATTTTACATGTTCTTCCAAATATTTGATGCTGACTTCTGGTAGCAGTACATACTGTAGCTAAAACATGGTTCTGGGTGTTGAAGGTAGTTATGCCAAATATCAACTTTCAAGCTTGTTTTGTCTATTTTTACCCTATATACTATATTCTGTGTATATCTGCAGATGTTTGAATTAATTGCTACACCTGTTTCTCATTTAACTAGTTAAATACTTTTTTAGAAATGAGACTTTAGCACAGTATGGTATGTGTCAGAGTGAGGCTTGTTCCTAAACACCATGTGTCAATAAACAATGTAGAACAGGTTACAGAGAAACAAAACCCAGGAAAGAAAGACTCCACCAGACAAGCTGAGAATCACCAGCCTACCCTAACCCTTACCTTATCTACCAGGTTATATTATACTTTTATTTAATTAATTATTATTATAATTATTTATAAAATGCCAGATCAGAACTTGAGTACTCTGGTCAGGGCGCTTTACATTGCATTTACATTACAGCTAATTTACTGCTTATGTATTGAGGTTCGAGTACCTAATTACACCACCATCTAAAAAACTAAACATGGACAGAAATCAAGCTACGAGATAAATAAAAAACCTGTACTGCACACAAAGGCTGAAGACTTAATGTAGACTAAATGTAACTCAAGTTATAAACACAGACAGTTAATGAGTGAGCGGACAGTCTAGCAGACTGGCGAGAACATGGCTGGATATGCACAGTGAGCTTACTGGGAAAACAGACATATGGTGTGAACAAACAATCAGGAAATGTGGAAGCAGAACAAAGGCAAGCGAGTATAAACTGCAATCAAACAGAGGAGAAGCTTTTCAACTCTGTATAACTGAAAGAAAAGTATCACTGACAAACAGACAAGCGAGTACAAGTCAGCAGGGAAAGATGGAACTGAAAACATAAACCAAGAAATATTCAAAGACTGTAACAGGATGCAAACTTCACTGAATCACTGAACACTTTATGTGCAGTTTATAATTTCAATAAATGAACACATTTAGAACACGATGGTTCTAAATGCACAAATATGCAAACATGAGCATATGTAAAAGCATCAGCATGTCACTGCATTGACCATATTAGGCATTTTAGCATGAAGTTGATATGAAGATCCCAACCATACCGTCCTATTGTAGGAGTCAAACAATTATTATTTAATAGACTATTCCCTCCATGGTCGCGGATAAGGTCATAATGTTTGAAGCTATCACAACAATAAGTTTAGCAGCTATAAATAAACCTAATGATGGTATTAATAAATAGGTGGCAGGTGGGCACACGTAGTCATTTCATGTAGATGTTCAATTCAAATCAATACTCTCAGGAATACAGATTCATGTAAAAGGCAAAAGCACCTGTAAAACAGCAAATATGATCTTGACCTTGATCACGAATGGGATGAAGACCCATTAGTGATCTTTGTGTGTACGTTTGATTAAATTCTGACCAGTGATGCAGAAGAATCAGTGACTCTTGTGAACTGTCGACAAATGATCTGGTGGACAGTGGACACTTCACCTTGGGATGAGCTCATTAGTCCTTTGGATGGCTGACCTAAAGATGTTCATTTATTATTTAAATTGGGCTTTGTAAAAATGGAAGAGACATTTTGTTGTATCATATAATAAATACTGGAATAGATGCTATTCTTCTTGTACTTGGAGTTGAATTTAGATGAAATACTCCATTCCAAAAGCAGAACCTGTCATTATGAAAAGCACAGCTGTTACTAATAACATTAACAATGGCTCTGTTCTGTTCAAATGTCCCTGTAATCCATTACAGCATGACAGCGAGACGTGAGCTATAGCCCCTGAAACTAAAATAGCCGTGTGGATTTCAGCCATTAATCATTATATTATTTTGATGTAATTGTGACATTTGCACTGTAACATTTAAAACATTCCTTCTGGTGTGGGGGAAGAAAAAAACATTTACAGCTTTGACATTACTGTAACGGTGTACATGCTATAAACTGCTTTTTAATAGTGAACTGATGCACAGGGAGGGAAAAACTGCTGATTGCTTATAACAGGTCTTGATGCGTTGCGGGAACTGAAAAAACAAATGAAACATACAAACTTGCCGTCTTACTTCATGGTTAACTTCATTTCTGTTGTTTCCAGTGGTTCCAGATATTTCAGAGAGCACTCAGTTTTGATTAAAATAGGTCTTGAGACATAACAGTTTGCTTTTCACGTTGACTGTGCATGTGTCACTGTTGTTTTAAGGATGTTTTCTTTTGCTTTACACAGTGATGCATGATGTTGAGCCTTGAGTTGTAATCAAACATGGGAACCAGCTAGTGTAGCCAATTATCTGTGATGGCCATTGTGAAGAGAAAGTTGTTAGAAGGCAAAGAAACTTACAACTCAGATATCTATTTTTTACATGCGCATGGGCGGTCACTGCTCAACCCATGTGACACAGAAAAACCGCCCAGGGCATTCAGAACATCCTTTATTTATACTTAAAGCAAGTTTCCACAGCAGTAGGAGTGGCATGTATGGAACTGATAATTTTTCCTTAAAAGGAGAAAACCTTTCACTTATCTGCTGAAAAAGGAGGTAACTTTGTATGTATAGAAATTCAGACATTCCCATAAAAGGAGAGAGAGAGAGCGCCAGCTTGTCTGTTAAAACAGGAGGTATGGTATCATATGTCACCGCATTCCTCTACACATATGGCTTCAATCTCTCTTCCTGTGCTGGTTCCAATTCACAAGCTCTTCTTCCTTTAAATGAAGCTACAAATAAACATAATACAAAACTAAAAAATCTCTCATCAGCCATTAAACTGGGAAGATGGATTACCAATTATTAATGACACTAGTGGGCATTCAGCTCTTCAGTCCCCAAATCTTGATGTACTAAACACCATGAATCTTGGTTAGAACTATTTTTTATTTTTTATTTTCACGCTGGAGTTCATGTTCAATGGGAAAAACCAAACGCCGACAAAAACAGGATGCCAAAGGACAAGGCATGTTGACTGGTACTGAAATAGCAAGAAAAACTATTCTCACAAAAGGTGGCAGAATAAATTTGATGCTACATGGAGCCATCGAAGCATAATAAGGCAGATACACATACAGTGGATCTAAAAAAGTCCACTCAAGGAGGTGAGGAGAAGGGTAATGAAGATTTTTCAATGCGTTATAGATATACCATGGAACATGGTTTTACAGTAATCCACAAGTGAAGAACTAGACATCCCTCCAAAACTGATGAAAAGAAAAGACTAAACCTGTTCAGGGAAGGTACCCAAAGGCCTACATGTGACAGCAGTCTCAGTATTTTAGGGTTTCAAGATGGAAGCAAAACATCCATACCCAACTAAACCACACAAAGCTACACATCAAGTCTTTTAAAAGCAGCAAATATGTTCAGGTTAATTTTGGGGGCTATAATTCCAAATGGTATACTAGGAGCAACGGAGCAAAAACATTTCTACACATCACCAAAAGAGCAACCTGCCAATGGTGAAGCATGGTGGTGGCAGCATTAAGCTTTGGGGGTTTTCTTTAGCTTAAACTGAAATTTTGATGAATGGTGAGCAGTGAGGACACAGTAATGACGTGGAAAAAGACTGAAAAAAGAGAATTAAACTAAATGTTGGTGACCTGGTTGTATTTTTTCCAGTGTATGGTTGTCCGACTGATTTTACTTCATTTAAATTAGCTCAGCCCAATCAGACCTGACCAGTCAAACCATCGTATAGTAAGAATTACACAAAACGACTGTTTTCCTTTTATTTAGTGTAAAGATATACCAATACAGTATAACAGACTGAGATGAGATGAGAAAAATACAGCTCCTCAATATGTTTGCTTTGTACATCCAATCAGTCTATTGTCATTGAAAAGAAATGTCACTGATTAAAGAAAAGCATTTGGTTTTATTTGGCAGGTCAGGCCAGCCTGTCAGTAAGAAGCCTGTGTTTTTGATATGATGCTTTTTAATGACTGCAACAGAATACCATAAAAAGTGCCCCAAATCTTGCCGTTATCTGGAGGTTTTACTCTTTGCAAATCCAGTTTGCCAAAAAATTCCCCATCGAAGTGTGCAGGATCTTCATTGGCCAGAATTTGGAGGCATTTGAGTGAACAAGGGGTCGAAGGTCACTGAATAAACTGCTCTCCATTATGGACAGTAAGTTTTATTTTCTATTTTACTTTAACTTAGTTTATATTAAAAAATCTGTTGGAATACCTCACATTATAAGGCTTTCACCGTGGCCTGTGGTTTTAACAATGTAGCCTACACTAGCTTTATTCTTTATTTTGCTACTTTATCCTGCCTGCAGTTGTGCAAAGAAGAGCAGACCAAGATTCCACCACAGTGATGTGAAACACTCATAGCCAGTTATCACAAACACTTGTTTGCAGCTCTTGTTGCCAAAGGTGGCACAACCACTTATTGCGTTTAATGGGCAATTGGTTTTTCACATAGGGTCAGCTAGCTTTGGATAGGTCTTTTTTCCTTAAATAAAAAATATCATCATTTGAAAACTGTATTTTGTGTTTAGTTGAGTTACCTTTGTCTAATATTACAGTTTATTTGTTTTAAATCTGAAACAGGAAAGTGTGACAAATGACTTGTTCCACTGACTCATAAAAAGGAAGAGATGCCACTAAATTTAATGTGGCCTAATAAAGACAGTACAGTGCTCCAGCCAAAAGTGGTTAATGGACTCTGCTGGAAACTGAACTTAGTTATCTCTCCTGCAAAACAATAAAGATATTTTACTTTATTCAAAATAGATAACAGCGCTGGGTGATTCAATTATTGAGTGACTACACAAGCAATTTGATAATAAAACAATAATAAAAATTGTTCTCTCTTAATGTAAATGATTTCTCATTACACACTTACACTGAAGTGCTTCAGTTCTTGGCATTTAATTACTTTTTTAAATTTGGTGTGAAAGGCTTGAACACGAAGCTAAATAGAATAATGATTATATGAAAAATGTGCCAAATGGTCATTTTGTGATCTGTGAGTCATGCAGTCAGGCCTGGTCTTAGCACAGTGGGAAGTGCTAATGAAAATATACATTGAGTGTGTTCATGTGTGTGCGAGTGTGTGATTTTTCTCTCTGTGTGAGCTGAACGGGATCAGTAAGAGTTTGTGTTGCAATCCTATGTTTTGAGAATCTACGAAGCCATGGGACTTCAGTGTGTCATAGACCTGATTCGTATTTCACAAGGAAAATCAATCACGCTAACGATAATCACCGTGGAGGAACCTTCCGATGGGTGCGAGCTGTTCGTGTTCATTCAAACTAATCCATAATGTGGCATAGCTTCCAGCTAACAGCCTTCTCTTTCATTCATCAGTCACTAACCATTTGGGCTGGGCCTGTGTTGTGATTGATTGTGTTTATACTTTGTGCCTGCTGTGTGACTGATGAAGTGAAATGTGTGTGCACCGTTCATGTGCACTCTATGCATGCTGCACACAGAATCAGTGGTACAGTGGAAGCTGCTCTGAGACACAAGTTTAAAAAAATGGAAACTTTTCAGCCTACAAACCAAAGTAATCCTGCTCTTTCAATTTCAGTTGTAATCACCTTTAGTTGGTCACCAGTTCTCTGTAAACAAGTTTGTTGCCTCTCGAAGACTAATGTTAGCCTAGTAGAGGCATTGGCTGGAGGGACCAGGTTATCTATTTGTTGGGAAGCACTAATGTAACAAAGTGTTCTGCAGGTTACCTCTGTGGCGGCCATCTTGTTTTCCCTGTAAAGAGGAGGCCTGCCTCAATTGCAGCTCTTTTATAGGCCAGTCTGAATTGAGAAGGCGTGGTCTTTAGAGTATTTAAAGTGGGCAGGAAATGGATTGGGGGCAATTTTGAGAAGATGCTGTCTGTATGTGCATGATATTGGCAAGAGACAATAAAGCAATTACTTCAGTTAAGATAGTGAAGACTGATGTTTCCCTCACCACACCTCTCTGCGTAACAGTGGTGTAGGAGTGGGATTTGGTTACGCCTGTGAATGAGGGAGAGAACACGCTGAGTGAGGGGTGTAGGATGTGGAAGAAACCGTGGGACGTGGAAGAAAGAGAAGGAGGACTAACAATTGAGCCAGGTCCACCACCTGAAGGAGCAATGGCTGATGAGGATGATTTGGAACCAGTAGTACGACCTAAGCAGACTGCAGTTGGTGTCGTGAGTAAAGAACTTTCTGAACCAGATATCTTTGATGAAATTAGAGAATTTATGCAGCATTCCAAAAGAACAGAAGCAATACTGTTTGAACAGATTAAACAACTGAGTGACAATATACCAAGGCTGCAACATGATGTACATTCTGAACTTCAGCCTTCTGTCCGGAGTGACATTTCTACAGCAGCTGTTTTCCCAAAGCAAGAGGCTGGGCAACTGGCTCCACTATCAGCTGTGCAGCCACCTCACGGAGCCACTGAGCACCAAGCTGAGCTGCCTCCTCCATCTCAACCACTGCATGCACAGCCTCAAATGCATGTTGTTCAACCTGCTCCAGTGCAGAGAGCAGACAAACACCGTGGAGGTGAGCCAAGAATACCTGACTTCAGGGAAGGTGAGGATCCTGAAAGTTTCTTTGTACGATTCAAACGCATAGCTAAAACGTGGGGATGGCCACAAGTGGAATGGGCGGCTAGAGTGGCCACGTTATTGACTGGAAAAGCCCTTGAAGCTTATGCTGGCATGGATGAAGAACAGTCTGACTCTTATGAGGCCATTAAAGCTGCAGTGTTATCCAAGTTTAATGTAACAGAGGAGACCTACAGATACCGGTTCCGGAGCACCAGTGTACCAGTGGGAGAGAGTGTGCGTGAAACCTACAATCGGATAAAGGGACTCTATAAGCATGGATGCGTCCTGACAGTCGGAGCAAAGAAGAGATTGGTGAAACCATTATTTTGGAACAGTTTCTTCGCGCGCTGCAGCCAGACGTCTGCACATGGGTGAAGGAGAACAACCCAAAGACAGGAGAGGAAGCTGCAGATCTGGCTGAACGTTACCTAGCTGCTCATCGTGAACTTTTAAGTCAAAGATGACTGTGGGGAGACCAAGGTTTGTGGAGGTAAAACCTCCAGGGGTGACTAGTGTTGAAAGCTTGGACACTAGGGGTGGTAAGAAGGCTATACATTGCAGTCAAAGGTACAACCTCATTTGCTATTACTGTCAGCAGCCTGTTCATAAAGCTTCTTTATGTCCCCTAAGAAAACCAAAGTCAGTAGAGTTGTGTGTAGTTCCCTCCACAGATCTTGAGGGTGAACTAATGATGGTTTAGTGCCACATAAACATGTGGTAGATGTTTCAATAAATGGCCAAACAGTAAAGGCTCTTGCTGACACTGGTAGCTCACAAACCTTGGTTAAATCTTCTATGTTGAGCAATGTATTACCTAACTTTAACAAAGCTGTAAATATTACTTGTGTTCATGGGTGTCAAAAAGATTATCCAACAGCAGATATCACTATTGAAGTTGAGGGCCAAGCATTTATGTTAACTGTAAGAGTGTTGGATCAGTTAGCATATGATGTCATTCTGGGAGAAGACTTACCAATCTTAGACAGTTTGGTTCACAATAACTCTGAAGCCTATTCTTGTGCTGTTGTCACTCGTTCAATGAAAAGGGTTTAGAACCACTGCCAGATGTAGATGATGACTTATTTGAAGTAAGGAGTAAAATCAGGAAAACAAAACGACAATGCAGGCAGGAGAAAAATAACAACAGGGGTAGGGCAAAACTTCCGGAACCAACCTTACCAATGTCTCCACCTATTGATCTTCAGTGGGAGTTTCCCAATAATTTTAGAGAAAGACAGGAAAATGATCCATCTTTAAAACCTCTCTTTAAGAAAGCATGCAACGTGGATGATGGAAAAGAAAATGATGTAGGGCTTAAAAGTGTAACTGGAGAACCTTTCATAATAAAGGATAAACTTCTGTATCTAGCAGACATGGAGAAACCCAGACTTGTTGTACCAAAAGAGTACTGATCAGTAATTCTGCATTTGGGCCACACTGTACCATGGTCAGGACATTTGGGACAGGCAAAGACTTATAATCGTGTTGCTCAATGTTTTTACTGGCCAGGATTGTACAAAGATGTGGTTGACTACTGCAAAACATGTCATGAATGTCAGAAAGTGGCTCCCACCAAAATTTCAGACCAAGCCCAGGTGCAAACATTACCAATAATGGATGTACCTTATGAGAGAATAGCTATGGATATCATAGGTCATTTACCTAAGAGCAGTAGTGGTCATAAATATGCATTAGTCATTTGTGATTATGCCAAAAGATATCCGGATGTTTATCCACTGCGTTCTCTGCAGGTCAAACACATTGTTCGATGCTTAGTAGACCTTTTTTTCCAGAGTTGGCATTCCAAAGGAGATCCTGGCAGGTCAGGGTACCAGTTTTATGTCACATTTGATAAAGTCTCTTTATGACCAACTTGGTGAAAAAGGTATTCGAACTACTCCCTACCATCCAGAAACGGACGGTTTGGTGGAACTCTACCTCACCACACCTCTCTGCGTAACACTATTTCTGTGTGTGTGTGTGTGTGCGTGCGTGTGTGTATGTGTGGACCATATAATGATGTCCATATATATTCATATATTTTATGGACATCATTATATGGACAGATCATAACAATCTAGCATAGCTACACTCAATCAGCAGGATCACAAGACCTGGTTGTCTCTAACAGACTCTCCTGAACAACCTGAGCCCATCACCCTCCCTCATTTATTATGGGTGCCCTTACTTCCGTTATGCCCACATAGATGAGCCTGAACCAGGAGATTAACTAGCCAACTATTCAATAGTTTGTTCCTATATCAGCCCATTCAAAGGATATCACAAGAGCTCACACAACAAAATTCACCCGGCACCCCTTGAAGAAGACTTTGACCATGTATGATGCTGCTATAAAAGTTGGAGGGCCACTAAAAGAGCACTGCCCAAAACCTCAAATGAAGCATTTGGCCCGAGATTGGGCCCCCGTGCCAGAGTATGAGTTGTCGCTTTTTTCTTGAGATATTCCTCTTAAAAAAAATTGAAAACATTGTCGGCTAAATTTTTTGGGCACTTTGAAATTGAGTGCATGATGACAGAATGATGCCTGATTTTTTTATTTTTATTTTTTTATGCACAGCAGCCGACACCTGTTCTGCACTTTACTACCAACTTATTATCTTTTTTTTAACAATCATTCAACATCTTTATCACCTGTCTTTCTGAGGATGTCTCTGATTGGAGGCAGTCCTCAATTGATCACTTTTGTGCAGAAAAAGAGTCAGTGACACATCAAATGTATGCATAGCAATACAGTATGACCATCTGCCTATTGTGTTGGTCCCTTGACCCATCACAGGTTCCAATACACCTCTGAAGGTGTGCTGTGGTATCTGGCAACCAAGATGTTAGCAACTGATCCTTTAAATCCTGTAAGATGTGAGGCAGGCCCTCCATGAATCAGACTTGATTGTCCAACACAGATGCTGATTTGGATTGAGATCTGGGGAATTTGGAGGTCAAGTCAACCTCAAACTTGTTGTTAAACTAGCAGTACACATTATCATGCTAAAAGTGGCCACAACCATCAGGGAATACCATTTACATGTAAGGGTGAATGCACATTTAGGTGCCAGGTGTTCTGCAGGTAAGCAATGCATACACATCGGCAATCCACATGATCCCGGCCGCCTTCTTCCGTTGCTCCGTAGTCCAGTTCTGATGCTCTCATGCACATTGTTGGCACTATTCAGCATGAATACCCTGACTGGTCTGCAGATACACAGCTCCATATGCAACGAACTGCAATGCACTGGATATCCTGACACCTTTCTATCAGAATCAACATTAAGTTTTCCACAGTTTCAGCCAGAGTAGTTCACCTGTTGGACTGGACCAGAAGGGCCGGTGTTCACTCCCCACATGCATGAGTGATCCTTGGCCGCCCATAACCCCGTAGTTTCCTTTACTTCTGTTGGTTCCTTGAACGACTTTTAATACATACTGACCACTGCAGATCAGGAACACTCCACAGCACTCTCTGACACAGTCATCTAGACATCACAATTTGGCCAAAAACCTTATGCTTACCTATTTTTTCTACTTCTGACAAATCAACTTTGAGAGCAATACATGTACTTGCTCCTTCATATGTCACAGGTGCCATTGCTCCTTTTGTCCTTTGTCATGGTGTTGTTCCTCTCCTGCGTATATCCTGCTGTCTGCTAACTTTTTGGAATTTGGTCTTGTTTGAGTTTTTGTATCAACTTTGGAGATTTGATGAGCTCAATAAAGGCTTGCCTTTTGTTTCAAATTCTGCCTGCAATGTTGTACATTTCCATGTTATTGTGTCATTTGACACATTAACTGTGTCAGACAGGGCCTTACCGTGTTCCAACACCAATTATCAAATGTACTTAACTGAAGAAAAAAAAAATCTAGTGGTTCATGTAAACGCTTTGCAGTCATGATGCATTCTTTAATGTTCCTTTTGCGTTACAGACTGACATAAAAAAGAACATTAAAATATATAAAATGACCAGAATGCGATATACAATTACCACAAAGCAAAGCGACATGACCACAAAATAGGAATACATTTACAGACAGAATGGGCAAGAAAACACAGATACAGAATTACCACAAAGAAATGAAAATCAACTACCTGAGTGGTCATTCTTTGTCTCTTTGTGCTCGTCTTCCATTCCTAAGAGACGCACAATGACCACAAACAAATGCAGCACAAGTACAAAGATAGTGATTTAAAAGAGAAATCCTGACTATAAACTAAATACAAAATGACAGTTATGTAATTTAAATTACTACAAGTGGATGCAACAAGGCCATAGAGAGATGCAGAAGGATCATTGACACAGAATGGAATTGCAAATAAAGACATTACAGGGACTCAGAATGACCACAGCGATGAGGATGAGGAAATGAAGCTATATATCTGAATCACATTGCATTTTGAAGATGATGTATGCATGCATATAAATATCAAAAATGTGTGGGTTTTTTTAATTTATATTTCTCAGTGTGCCCTTTTATTCTTTTGCTATAATACAAGTGTAGCAAGTGTGGGCTTGTTTAACAGTTAACATAGCCTCTAGAGCTGAAAAATGAAGCTAATGTGCATATGTCAAAAGTTTTCCTTAGGAGGCCACTGGAGGCTGTAGCTGAAAGTAATACAGCCTGCAGAGTTTCATACTAAAGTGTTCAACTTTTCTGTAAAAAATAAGAAGATATTCAACCTGGAACAAAAACAGCTTTGCTCTGTAGCTCATCTATTAAGGATTAGAGTCAGGGGTGTGACTGCTTTGACAAATGTGCCGATGCAAGCACCTCTAGCTGATAGCTGTCACTGAACTGTACATATCAAAGAAAAAAACATAATCCCCCTACCAAGTCTGTGCACTACTTTTTGGAGTGTGGATAGAGCAAAGTTTTGTTAAACATGTTTTTAAGGATGTCAGACTCTGCTTATGATTTATTGTATGATGCCTGATAGCTATGATCTTCTTTGTGTGCTTTCTATACCTACAGTATGTGACTGGATCACATAAATCACATGGAAAATATAGTTTTAAAAATAACCAGACAAACAACAACAAACGCTGTGCTTCCTTTTTAAATGATCCAGAAGAAAAAAGAACATTTGCACGTTGCATGTGAGGAAATGTGCTATGCTGAGAGGAGTCAAGTCTTTGTTCAAGTACATGTGCCTTCTTTTTGTGTGTTTAATTAAAATGTTACTTGATTATTATGTTTGTTTTTCCCCCTGAACATCATCTGTCCAAGTTCTAGCACAGACTGTTACTTCCTGCCCAAGGGTGCCTTTCAATTGCTATCTCTGTCTTTCTGGTCTGCCCTCCTCTCTCCTCCCCCTCCATAGCTTAATCTTCACTGCCCTTTTCACAGTTACGTCCATAAGCATTTGAAGGATGTGGCACATTTTGTGTGACTTTCTTTCATGACACAACCAGAGTAGATTTTAGATCAAACAATGAAAATGTGACTGAAGTCCACATGTTCAGCTTTAATTAAAGCAGTTTAACAATAGTATTGTACTAACTGTTTAGGAATTACCATTTTTATAAATAGTTCATTAATTAATTACAGGGAGTTGCACAATTGACTGAGAGGCAGTTTCATGTCCAAGTGAAGCGTGATCCACCAGATTAGATTATGTATGTGTGTGTGTGTGTGTATATATATGTATATATGTATATATGTATATATGTATATATGTATATATATTGTTGGAAGACACTGTATGTAACTGAAAGGAAAAAACTGAAAGAATCCAGAAATAGGACATACAAATAGAAACAGACATCTTGTAAAATGGCAGC